>NC_045649.1:15497500-15640000 GCF_009829145.1 Chiroxiphia lanceolata
TTTGTTCAGAAGTGCAACTGAGATGGGAAGAAAAGCAAACTTGGGGACCTTCCCATCATCGCACACAATGATGTCATTAAGGTACATTAATCTCAAGAAAAATATATACAGGGAAACTAAAATGTGACCCTCAGTGGGGAAGGCAAGCAGAAAGGCTTGAAAATATTCAGAAGGCAGAAATAGAAGGCAACAAACATTTCAAGGGAAAGATAGTTGCCAGCAGGATTGATTTGAATACTCAAACTGGTGATTTATTTTTCATGCTTCTCATAAAAAAAGAAGAGATCCTTTCTTTCCCCTCCTCTCCCCCTCGCTCTCCTGCTCGTTCCCAGGCAGGATGAGGCTCTCTGTGCCCATTGAGCAATGGCTGCCCTTTCACAGACACCACAAATGAATGCAGGATGGTGGATGGACCAATTCAAACACTTTACCAGGAGTATATAAAAAAATGGGATAATCCACGTTCTTTGCATTTGTAACAGAAGAAAGGGAAAAAGGACAATTTCATTAAAAGTCCGGCCTCTGTAAAGAGAATGTTAAATAGTTTCATACCCAAAACCCAAACTGCTTTGAATGCAAGTGCTGCTTTGCCCTTAACTGAAATGAATTTTCACAGATCCGGCTGTACATAGAGAAGAAAATGAAAGACAAAATATTTACTCATGGACTCAATAGTCCCCTTTTTGAAAGGGAGGGGTTTAACTATTGATTTTTTAACAATATAAATTTAGCATATTTCACATGATCCATTACATTCCTTAGAACCATTAAGATGCAGTTTACATGATTTATTCAGAATAAGGTCCACTTTTAGCTATATTTAAGTCTCCTATTTGTTATTTAACATGTGTTTAATGTTTTCTGTCCCTGCTGTGCACAGCTGCAAGCTGCTATTTTTTGGCAATTTTTGTGACTGTGAAGTGATTTGTGTCTTTGAATCTCACCTTTCTATTCTATGGCCTGCTGTTTTGATTTTTTTCTAAACTTTAAGAAATAAGTTGCACTGTGTTATGACCTTTACTTCACTTCATGGAAGTAAACAAGAAGTCTAAAAGTGCCATTAAAAAATCATGGCAGGTATCCTTATGGGGTAGCTACAAGGACACATATGTAATTGATTTAGCATTTTGTGACACTGTAATTCAAAGCAGTTTAAGGAAAACCCTCTAAAAATCCAGTAATGACATAGAAACTACTAATTGAGTGCTGGCAAACATTTCACTCACCACTTACAGTCTAGGCATATAAATCCTCCATAGCAGGGAATCTTCCATATTGTACAACTTCTTTAAGATTTTTTCAGCCGCTCTCAGTTAGAGAAAATCTGACCAGAAAATAACTTGTTATTGTTGTACAGGATATTTAAAATATCCTACTTATTTTTACAGTCATAAAGCAGACAGAGCATGATGTTGAAGTGCATCAGATAGATACAAATGATCGTGGGGAATTTTGTAGCAAAAGAACTGTCACGGCATAAGGACCCTGGTATTTCAATTGGTTTCCCAGGCACAAAACTTTTGAAAAGCAATAATAATGAATGATGGCAAAGCATGACAGCTAGAGCAGTGTAATTGTCTTTTTTTTTCTTTTTCTTTTTTTTTTTTTTGTATTAGATGGGACTTTCCAAAACATGGCTATGAGCAATTGTGAAAGTTTGCTGAAATGCAATGAATTCATCTCCAGTCCCAGTAATCCTGTGCCATGACTGTGAACCCCCCAGCCTGTGCAGGGACCCCCATGCCTGCATTCTGCAGACACCCCATGCCCTGCCAGTGCCTGCCAAAGCCTGTGCCCACCTCAGTGTGCCTACTGCACTTGGGGGTCCCAGACATGGTGCAGAACCTGACCCCAAGCCTGGCAGACATGACCCCCTGTCCCTTTCCCCACGGGGATGGAGCTGCTCAGGGTGGGAGCCCAGGGTCAAATATCATTGTGGGAATAAGAAGCACCACAAATATTTAATATTCATGTGTCCCAAACACCTTCAGACTGATGAGTGGCTCCTAAAAACACACACATAGGGCTGCCTTCTCCACTCATGGCTTTCCATGCAGAGGTCAGTGCACTCCCAGCCTCCCTGGCATCCCTCGCCTCTTCACCCACTCCTTTTTCCTTTGGCCACCTCTTGATTTCAAGGAAATGAATCAGTATCTCTCTTGCAAATTCGAATCTGCATATAATTCACGGGCAGTGAATGTGCAATGTTCATATAATGATCTAAAAAGGCAGTTAGCAGTGCATAATGCATATGCTGGCACATATTCCTTTTTTATGTGGAGTAAAATGTGGCAATGCTTTGTGGTGTGCTGAAATCTCAGAAATGTGGGCAGGTGAGTCACACTCCTATTTGGAAGGTTCATATTCCACGTCACCAGTAAATGTAATGAAAGTGAAACACTGTTGGGTGTATTAAGGGTATTTGTTGTTGCTCTTTATGATATCTCTGGATAATTTCAGTGTCTATCAAACTGCTACCTTAATTGATAGGAGAGCATTTCCCCTTAACAATTTGAAGCAAATATAGTAGGTAAAAATTCCTGTATCAATTTGAATACATCTACCTGTAAGTGGCAAACTTAGTAACTTCATTTATCTGATTTTAATGAAAATGGAAAATGCACTGCTATATGACTTTAAAAAAAAAGTTAAATATAAGTTATTACTGTTTGATATATGTTCCCCATCCTTTTCTAGGATCTATAAGAGAAAGCCATGTTGAAACAGTTTAATGCAATGCCTTTAACTTATCTAAACCACATTCAACTGACTGCACTGGGAAAATTGAATCTTTTCCTCACAATCTTAGTGACATGAAAAATATATAATACGGTAAATGATTAATGCAGTTATAAACTATACCTGAGATAAGATTTAAGTATTCATATTTCTATCATGTTAATACAACACGATAAACCCATGAAGCAAACTTGACCATAGCATTTGTTATTCTGTCCAGTGTTCAATTATTCTTTGTCCAAATACAATTTAGGAGCTTGCTGGAATACATTCTCCGGGTACAAAGCACTATGTGCTACAGTGAGATAATCAAAGCAGTGGTCAGCAACTGTAGACCTCAATCCAGTACACAGAGAGCTGCAAAATAAAAGGGAGCCCAGAACATAACCACATGCAGGTTTTTTTATTTTGGTTGTCCAGCATATGTCATTTACACATAAAAGCCTTATTTTTCCTTGATTCTCTAATATTTCACTCAAAGCTTTATGTTTTTAGGCAAACCTAAGTTGATGTAATCACAGATGCGCTTAGCAACTACCAAGGCAATTTCAAACCACATTGCTTTAATAACTAAGCTCTTCTAATTTCTGCAGCAAGGGTCAACATGGGAAACACTTGTATATAGCTCTGAATGATACCAAGAGAAAAAATGAGCCCACGCTGATGACTGTTTTGGTGCTTTGATGGGCATTTTATTACAAGGGTCTTGTGCCTCCATGTAAATAATAACCAATTGTCCTGTAGACAGGCAGAATTCCTAGCAGGAAAGCACAAAGCTGCGAGATCGGGTAGGAAATCTGTGGATCTGGCAAGCAGCTTTGCAGTGGGTTACCTCAGTTTGCCCTTTTGCAAACCCACTACAAAACTTCATTTTCAAAGGTGCATTTCTCCCCTTGAAGGAAAGGTGAGATAATTTTGAAATTAGATCAGACAATAATTAAAGTGATGCAGGTATTTTACAATTTTAACACAGCTTTGTGCAAGTGGTTGGAGTAGGTGATATCCAGAGGTCCCCCTAAATTATTCCATGATTTAATGACTGCAACCCTTGGCAGCATGGCTGCAGCTCTGAGCCCTTGTCCCACAACTCCAGCCACTGACTCACCATCCCCGTGTATGGACATCCCAGATGTATCTCATGCTGTGATGACCCACCTTAACCCACCATGGTAGACTGGAGTGCCCTCAGGGATAGCTGAGAATTCCTTTGAGCTCTCTGAAAGGTTGATGGTTTCTGAGCTGGAATTGGTAATAAAAGCTAGAGGTTCCTTAAAAAGCTACTCAGAAAAAACGCTGAAGATGAGCAGGATTTAACAATGAACTTTTTTATTTTTTTGGTCAAAGCTTTCATTGAAAAATTAAATTGCCAGGAGTTTTACTGTTTTATTTGCCCCCCAACTCAGCTGTCAGCTGAAGAGCTTTTGATGAAAACATATTTTTGAAATGAGTATAGAAGCCAGCTGGGACAGCCAGGCAAGGTCCTTTGCTAAGCTAATCTGTCACTGCTAAGGTTTGGATGGGAAAGCATTCAGGATGATCTGAGGTTTGCCTAGCTTTCAGAATGGTAGGTAAGTTTAATAGCCATATTTTAAATAATACTGCTACACTACATCACATTGCAAATATGCCCTGTAATCAAAAGGAAAAAAAAAAAAAACAGACCAAGGAGCTGACAGAACTAGAATAGAATATAATACACTTGTCTGGGTGGAGTTATTTTATTTTCCCAAAAGGAGACACAAGCTCTCTTTAATTAAATAGGCCTTAAGAATACAAACAGCATCAGAAATGATAAGCAGAAATTAAATACTTCCCATTACTTGTCTAAAATTTGAGTACGCTGTAATAATTCTTTATTTCCATGACATTAATTTTATGGGCTCTTTCACTTTCTATTTGATCAGAACTTCTGCATATGATAGTTATCAGCATTTCAAACAAGAAATCATACATGACTATGTATATACCAGGATACTGATGGTAATGATGGTAGTGGGACATTTTTACTTAACAATTAAAAAATGACACCATTTTTGGAATAGCAACAGGACAAGAGAACATAGACTCATGTTGCACCAGGGGAGGATTAGATTGGACATCAGGGAGAAATTCTTCATGGAAAAGGTGTTTAAAGATTGGAACAGGCTGCTCAGGGAGGTCGTGGAGTCATCCTCCCTGGAGGAGTTCAGGAAACAACTGGAGGTGGCACTCAGTGCTCTGGTCTGGTTGACAAGGCAGGGATCAGTCAAAGGCTGGTCTAAATTATCTTGGAGGCCTTTTCCAACCTAAATTATCCTGTTATTCCAATTGGCCAGCCCCAGCAGACAGACACCATTATTGCTCTGATGAAACGTGGTGCCACATGCAGCTGCTTAAGTAGGTATTGATATCAGCATTTGCTTCTATAGACACTGATAGTAACTCCATTTGCATTTCTCTGTATGTATTTTCATGTATATATGTAAATCTGACCTGTAATAAATATTTAATTTCTATCACATATTCCTCATTTACTTTTATGCCTGTTGCAAAACTTCTAGAAACACAAATGGCTTCTTGTCACGAGCAAGATATGTCAAGTGTATTCCTTTCTGTAACACATTTACATTTCTCAGGTTTTCTAGCTTGGTTTGTGCTACTCTTAGCGAGGCAAACTCTTGCACACGGACTTTAACATCCTCACAGCAATCTTAGAACAATTTCAAAACATGCCTATGATAATCCCATTATCACACAAGCTTGCAGTGACAAAATGATCTCAGTGCAAGTCTGCAGTGACCCTCTGGAAGGCAATACCATTCTAATGAGAGATTATACAGGTAAAATGAATTCAGCAAAAACACACATCATGTTTAAATTTCAGTGTAGAGCCCTGATGAAATGATAAAATCAAGTTCACCTTTATGCTAAATTACGTTTATGTTAAATGCAAGGGTAGGATGTGAGGAGTTATGCTCAAAGGACTTGTAGCAAAAGTGATGTAAAATACAAAGGGCCTCAAATAGGTCCAGAATGGAAATCCAACCAGTTTACAGAAAAAAAGCTCAACAGAATTGTTCAAATGTGGCCAGTCTAGGGGGGTGCAATGATAAAACCAGAAGTAGCCCAGAAGGCCAGGGATGCACCCAGCAATGGAGCCCAACACTGCTGCTTTGCTACCCAGTTGTGTCACCTCCCACCTGTGGGCACCTTCCTCATCATCTGTGAATCCTAAGCCACTTTCAGCCTTCCACCAAGCCATTCATGATTACTCTTTATCATGCCTTCTCAAAAGGGCAGTACAAAATCAACATTGAATTCATTAATGTATTAATTAAAAGAGAGGAGAGGAATACATGAGCAACTTCCAGAAACTCTCCATAAAACACTTTGGCTCTCACCTCATCCTGCAGGAGCAGAGCAGACCCAAAGGTTGGGACTCCATTTGGCCAAGGATGCAGTGATCTTTCCTCAGGGAAACAGAGATACTTCCCTACACCTGATTTAGATTATTATCCACCTTACCAGAGTCATCATTGCCCCCCCAGCACACAGTACCTCATCAGGGGCACCAGGGCACTGCTGAGGTGAAAGGAGGTTTTGCTGGGCTGGTTTGCAATATAACCAGGTGAGGTGAGACCCCTGGCCAGCACCCCCAGAGAGCCACCTCAGCTTCTGTAGACTCTTTGCCAGATGTGTAGGAAACACAAGTGCATGGAGCAATATTTTGGCAAGTGATGGGTGGAATCATTCTCAGCCAGCATTAAATATGTAATGTCAGGTATGGAGCCTGCACTAGTCGCTAAGCTACATCCTTTTTTATAATCAGTGGAGGCTATAAATCCAACTCATTTGACCAATACTAAGACTCTGTCTTAGCACAAACTGCCCTGTTTCACTCCACTGACTTTAAAGGGTAACTAGCTCAGACTTAATTGTCTAACTTTTAGACATCAAAGTCAAGGAAGATTAATATTATCTACCCAATATTCCATGGATGTCAAACTGAAATGAGCAAAAAATAAGGAGAGACTAGTCAAACTATTTCCCCTTTTGATAATTAGGAACTGCAAGATGTTTACTTACAGAATATGCCTTTCAGAAATAACTTCAATAAATCTGTGAAGCTGTCAACTATTGCAGATGTTTTGTATCTACATCTGTAGGGGTTTCATAAAACTTATTAAAAACCTTCACACATGTAGCTTGGGAAAGCCCTTCTGGATGAAAAGATGGTTTCCAGGGATAGCCTGTTCTCCTCAAGCTTTTTGAATACTGTTGGGTTAGAAAGTATGATTTTTCTACTTTGAACTTGAGCTGCCTATGTAGTCTTGAAGTTATACAGTAGGGGAAGTACATAAACCTTAATGCTATAATTAAGAAATATCTTGCATCAGTGGTCATATCTGGGATGAACCACTGGAAGTCCCTTCCACCTGTCTTACAGGTAACAGCTGTCTGAAAGTCTCCAGGAGAGTTCCCTGTGTGTCATTTGATCCCTCTGAAGGAAAGATCAATTGGACATAATCAAGGAGAGTGGCCTGAGACCTGACAGATCCAAGTTTAAGAACAGGCCAAACGAAGTCCCAGTTCCTTACATCCCAGTGATTTTCCCAGCCAACCAACACAGGGCAGTAAGAAAAAAATCAAGGAAAGCTTTCCTGTGTTACTGCTTTTACAAGTGTCTCAAAGTGATTGACAGCGTTCATATTCTCATTATGGCATCTGCAGATAATGAGGTACCGAGGCACAGGAATATCCACTGCTAGAGCATGCCAGGAATATTATCACTGACGTTTGAGCAAAAACATTGCAATTCCACATAATACCTCTACATCTTCGAAACGTCAAAACACAGCCAGATGCTGGAGCCATGGCTGCTGAAATCACATGGGTTAGCTGGTGTATCTTGAAAGAATTATTAGAGATGTAAAGTATCCATTAAGCCAGTCAGGACTGTGGGTTTTAGTTCTGCAGATAAGAGTATGCTCTCCCCAGAATTTAAAGACTTTCTCCATTCCTCCTTTAGAAATCTTTGTAATTTTCTATAAACAAGGCTCAAAAACTGCCTCAAGTGTTGTCAGAAAGACTTTTCTGAGTCGAGGAAGGAGCCTTATATTTCTAGGCTAAATGGCAGCTAAAACAACTCTCTTGAGGGAAGGCTGCAGATAACATTCAGTCTCAGACAGCTGAGATGGTCCTGAAATGGATGGCTCAGGGCTAACTCTGCCACCAACCTACCAGAGCGTGACCTTTGGCAGGATACTGTGCCACAGCAATCCTCTCCTGGCACTGGTGCACACCACCTGGTCAGCTGCCAGGCTCTGAGCCAAGTGTCCTTCACCCTTCAGAGCTGAAGATGGAAGGGAAGGACAAGAGACAGAATAACCACACACAAGTGCACATGCCCGTGACTGACCAGCAGGACATGCCTACAGCTTCAGTTCTAAGCACAGTAAGGTGCAGAACAACTTTTCAAATCTGGACATTAGGCACAGAAGCTCCTTAAAAAATTCTGTTCCTGGAAGGTGTGGAGGTCACATCTAGGAAATACAGTGCTGCCAGCATCAACAGGGTTGCTCCAGCTGTGCTGGGCAGAGCACAGGGCACTGAGTGAGCAAGCAGCTCCTCCGTGCCTCAGGGAAAATGCTCTGAATGCATAACAGAGCAATGCTGGAAATGCACACCTTCTTTGCTCCTGCCCTCCCTCTCTCAGAAGCTGACTGTAGAGGTGGAGAGGGAACTGCCAACACCTACTGCTGCCTCACCCTTGAGACGTGAGAGATGCCAAAGCTGGGACACCTCCCAGCTACATCTTCCTCGTTGTCACTGAGTGTTTTTATTGCCTTAGCAGGAACCCCATGACTTTTTCTTGTCTTTGAACACAGGTCTGGCATAGGTGGCCTTAGAATGGGAAGGTTTCCCTAGGAGGAATAGGTGTCCTTAGCCTGAAAGAAAGCAAGCAGATCTTCACACACATAACAGAAAGAAAGGATGTCTTGACACATCTTTGTAATGTCTTTGGATGTTACAGCTGCCTTTTTCCCCTACCGTGCCTCTGTTGTTTGACCCTTGTCCCAGCTAAAAGCACAAAACATGTTAGGTGCAAACTAATACTCTCAGTCCTGCTGCTGCAATAGCCAGTGATCCACAACAGCCTTGTAGTCATGGAGCCTGTGTGGGGACATGTGTGAGCAAACACAGGGAGATTTGCAGAAGGCCTTCATTCAAAACTAGACAGCTCTGCATAGGGTCAATATACAGCATTCTTTCTTCTAAAGAAATTGTTTCTCCAGATGGATATCAAAACTTCAGTCAAACGTTCTGTAGAGATGAAGTGCTTAGAAAAAATCACCGTGGCTAAAGAGAAGTTAGTAAAAGAGCTGAGACTGCTTCTATTCCTTTACGTCACCCATAAGTTAAACTGCAGCAGGTGTACTGAAATGAAAATGTACACTAGCACATTCATTGAATTAGGGTTTGCACTCATTTAAAAGGCTTCTTTCAAAAAAGTCCATATTAAAAACACTAAATGTTTCCTAGATAGCAATCCAAAAGAATCTCACAGCAATAGGTTACTAAATCCCCATAATATTGCATGCCAATATTTCTAAGTTATTTTTGTGCCAAAAATCTGAAAAAAAAAAAATCACAGTGTGTCTTAAATGAAAATTACAGAAGGATTTATAATGTTTAGGAAAACAAAGCAATGTGCTCTGGCAGGTCAAACAATGTCCTGAGATGTAATATTTTGCTAAATACTAAATAAACCTTTTTTAATTATGACAAGAAGAAGGTCTGATGGTTGAAACGTGACAAGTTTCCGTTCACTGTGTTGTTCCACCTCAGCCTCCAAGTGTGACTTTGGTCATACCATTGACCCTCTGCTTCCCATCTGCAAACTGGAAAGGTGACTCCCTTCACACTCTCCTGGCCCAGCTGCTCTAATGAGGCAGCAGCTCTGCTCCTGCTCAAAGCACAGATGTTGGTGAGGTCTCCATGTCTGGCTGTAACACAGCCAATAACTGATAAAATGAGGGAGTCTTTTTTTTCAGAATTACAGGAGAATTCAGTAAAAAAAAAAAATACCAGAAGCCTTAATCAGGTAAATTCCTAGCACCAACCTGGAGACATGCTATACTTCTGTTAGAACTGGTCTACCTTATGAAAATAATAAATCCTATGTTTTGATGAGGGCTTTCTTTTTTTTTCTCCATGTGCTTAAAGATTTCCTGTGGTTTGCCAGTGCCACACTAAATGTTGAGCCCTTTCTGCAGCTTGTAGCTAAGGGGGAAGAAAATAATGATGTCTCCTAATGACAGCTGTCGAAGGGATTTGTGGGAATGAAAAAGCTTTCTGGAAAACCCAGTGTACAAAATGCTTGACCCAATTGTCATTACTTCTGCCTGGCCCAGCCACTACCTCCTGCACCAGGAGCCCACTCCTGTGCTGGCTGAGGTGAAGGCAGTGTGGGATAGGCAGTGAGAGAGAGCAGGGCAGCTGCAAACGAAAATCACCCTGGGGAGGGTTACAACTAGATAAAGTTTTCAACAATAAGATTCCAGAGACTGCTGACTGGAGAAAAGCTCAATATTTTAGTCTCAGTACAAATTTGCTTCAATCTTATACAACTCCCATGCAGCAGCATCCACAGCTGCATGCTGTAAACAACAAACAAATCTATTTCCATCAGCCCTGCTGATGCTATGAGAAAAGTGCCTGAGCATAAGACATGCACAGATGTAGAGTCTCACCTGAGCCTAGTGCTGCCCTCCATTTGGCCCCTCTAACTTAATATCGTTGTTACAAAGCTATTGGTCTCCTGGTAGCGAGCTGGCTCAATGCAGAGCCTCTTCTTCCAGCTAATCTGACAACTCCGATCCAAGAAGCATCAAGGGCCCAATTAAGAAGACACATCTTATCAAGGAGCTTATTTTGCATAACAGAATACAAATGACGAATAAAAATTTAATGTTTAATAACTTAGTACAAAGAGGGCTGTTGATATAGAATGCCTGGAATTTTTATGGCGGCTGTCAGACTTGTGATAAAACTGTTATATAGGAACACTTGGCAAAAAACAGCGTAGAATTTTTCAGTAATGGTGTGTGCATGATATTGCATTAATTCTTGATAGGAAAGTAACTGTAAGCCTGGGAATCAGCCAGTTTGAGTTTCACTGTAAGATGATTTTTTTTCTTTTGAAGGACATCTAAATACATTTTAATGAAGAGTTAGCTGAAAGGATAGTCAGTACTTCATAAATGCATTTGTGTGTTTGCTGAAGTCCAGAAATTACAGGCAAATCACCATAATCCCTCTGGGTTCAGCATAACTTTGTCAGATTCAGTGATGTGGCTGCAGTTTGCAGTACCCATCACTAATGGATGGAAGGCAGTAGGCTTAAAGAGGAAGGAGAGGTTATCTGTAAGGCTTTGCCCTTGCTGAATAGGGGCATTTCTTCGATTTACTTGCGCCCTATGGAAGAGTTGAACACTGATGTAGCTCTTCTCTGACTTTGAAGATCATAATCTGAAGGAAAGGTTGATTTGCCTTTGTTCCTACAATTGCAATTTATACATTAGAAGTCCTTCATGCTAATGAGAAAGAAAAATTTTGTGCTTTATGTTCCGATACAAAAATCAGTTCTTCAAACAGCAGGTATGCATTGTATTATCAAAGAATTATTGCAGCCTCTGTAATACCATGTTCTGTAAATACATCAATACCAATCTGGAAAAAAAAGAGGTTCAGAGTTTCTTTTAACCATTTTCAGAAAACTGATGCTCTTGCACAGGTTTGAAATGTTTGCATCATATTCTGATGAATTTGCCATACACCTTAAGCCTTTCTGTAAAAAAAAAAATAAAAAAAATTAAAGAAATCTAAATATCTGAGTGTAGCAATTAAGTCTTCTTTATAAGTACATTTAAAATGAAGTGTCCATTAAATAATGCTAGACTAATGCTGAATTAGAGTGGAACTCTTCTAGAAGTCCGTATCACATCTATATGAACTTTAAATGAATTTCTTATTCATTCGATTCTATTGTATTAGTGTTATTGCAATGAATACTAAATGAATTCCTAATGATTGGATACTTAAAATAAAGTGTTACCCCTTTACAATAGTCATCAAACTTTAAGGACAAATTGAGATTAAAAAAAATTATGTACTGATGGGGAAAAAAGGTTGAACTGTATAGTTCAGAATATTGAACAGTATAATTTATCTGATGATGCTAATATTCAGATGCAGTCTTATATTAGAATTAATACTATAGGAGTGGACCCTTATACAGAGGATTTGTTGCAGAAATAAAATCTATCAGTAACAGTTTCATTGTTCCATCATTACGAACTCATTTGGTATTCACTGTAATAGCACTGATCGTAATGAATTTGTTTGATATTCATGTGGCTCTCACATGCATTAACATAGGCTTTCTGTTGTAATTCAACATCCAACAAGCATTAGTTAATGCAGACTTTGGATTAGGCATGGGCCAGTATTCTGCAACTGGAGTTTCCTTTCAGTTTATAAGCAGTTAAAGGATATTTTGATCTGTCTAATTCCTGGGCCTCTTTTTTCTTTTTTTCTCTGATACATTATTTTTAATCTGGAAAGCCTCCTGAAAGATCCCACACTGCCTTTTCACATGAACATAGGTGTGTGCCATCTTCTGTCTCAGGCAACAAGCCAGAAAGACAGAATTTTATCACCCAGGCACATTACCTCATTATCCCCTTGGCAATAGTGGCTTTGGCACAGCCTGGAGCTGGCAAGGTACTGAGGGAGCAAGAAATCCTGACTTCTAGTATTAAATGGATTTTTTTTTTCTTTTTTTTTTTTTTCTGCTTTAGGTTCAGAAATGCCAATACTTCCTTAGTATGGGATAATATTTATTTGGCCAAACGAACTCCTGTCCTTCTTCCTCAGAGAAAAACAACTCGGTGGCAAAAAGCAGGGCAAATCTTTGGAAAGTTTTCATACAGGAGGGAACTCTGCCAGGTTTTCCGCAGGTTTGACTCACTGGAAATTTTTTGGGCATTCCTCAGGCAAAGCTTGGCTAATGCAAGCTCTGGTGTGATTCAGCCCCAGCCAGGGTGTTAGGCTCTGTTTCCCCATTGTGCCTCATGGTAATTATTCCTATTATATCTTCAAGAGATTATAGATGAGCGATAGATGAACTGCAATGACTATTAACAAGAATTACAGCAATCTTTATGCATAAGTGTTCAAAACACCAGGGGCCACACGCTCAGGTAATACACATGGATTTACATCATGTAATCAATTCGATTGCAGTAATTGGTAACATGAAATTACAGTCAGGTGACCTGCTGCTGCTATCAGCACTGCTGCTGCAACCCAAAGAGCTTTCAAAATACTGTCCCCATTTTGTTTCAGTGTCTCACAAAGGAGGCTTTCCTTTGGTTTTCTTGATTGCTTACACAACAAATCTCTTCCTCCCACACAACTCACTTTTTCCCACCCCTCTCCTCCCAACAGCCTCCAACTAAAAGGATTTCAGGCTGGATCTCAGCCCTCTTTGGCACATGGGGTTCCTTTGCCTCTCCTTGGGGCATTGGGGGTGTGTGGACTCTGGGAATGCTCCAGAGAGACCCACTGGCTCCCAGAAACCTGCCAGGAGAATGGAATACCCTTCTCAAAAATATCCTGTAAGGCTGACCTTGGGATTTGGGGAAGGTCATGTCCCCACCTGCTCCCCTTTAGAAGCAGGGGTGGATCTGCAGCAGGCTCCTTGCCCCGCTCTCATTTTTGGCAGGACATCAGCAAAGCCCGCTGCTCTCCAACCCAGAGGTGGAGCAGATGTTTGGGATGGCTGTGCCAGATGCCCAAAGTGGGCAGGCTCAGGAGAACTGAAACTGGGAGTGCAATTGGGAAAATGAGCGCACTAAGTACAGCAAGGGGTGGGTTTGGGCGCTCAGTGCCTGGCAGCAGGGCACGGCCCTCTCTGGCTGTGCGAGGGTGGAGGCACAGGGAGCAAGGAGAAGCAGCCCTTCACCAGGTGGGAAAGACTAGAAAATAAGGAAGGGCTGCCCTGAGGGAGTTGTTGGAGGAGGTCTCCAGCCTCGTTATTTCAAAAGCAGATCCCCAACGATGGACTGCTCTGACCAGTAATGGCTGTGAGGGGACCTCTGTCCCTGCCATTTAGCTTCCTTTTTGACTTGCAGACGGGGCAGAATTTGTCAGAGCTCGTGGAGGCCCTGATAGATGTAAACTCTGTTTAATTAATTTGATTTATGATATAATTGCACCACTGTGCTTGAGGGTTTAAGGGAATTCCATTTCCAATGTATCTTCCTAAAAGGGATTTCAGGTAAAACTTTGTCAGGGGAGGTAGTGCTGCCCTGGCCAGTGCAAGAGATGTGTGTGCAAACAATACACCATCCTGCAAACCACCCATCTAACTGCAGACTCATTCTCCATTTGAGCAAAGGTATTTAGGTCCATAATTTTTCCTTTTCTGCCTACAAATGTTTTTTTACACAGACAAATTTGAGGCTCAGCTGCGCTAGAAAATGCACATGTTTGGGATATTTTTTGTACCAAGATTGTGTTTAGGAAAGAGAGCTGTCTCACAGGACTATGGAAAACATGTATTTTTCTATTCTTTCTTGTTATTTACCTCACTGAAAAATTATCTTGTTTAGTTCTTTCTTAGCTAAGACTAAGGGATATGACTTTTTCCCTGATCTTCTAAGGAAAACACTTTCTGGTTTTTTTAATATAAAATATGCTTATAAATAGCTGCTATATGTGAATTAATGCCTTGTGGTATAGAAACACAGAGAAAGGTTGTAAGTAACAAGCTCCTTTATACCATGTTTCATGACCAAGCACAAAGTTTGGCTGCATTTAATGGAAAAAATGGTGGGGAGTGTTCCCTGGCCACTGCAGGATACCTGTGATAATGTACTTGCATCACTTCACAGTTAAACTAAAGCAAACGTATGTCATTGCAGCGTGTGCCGTAACACCTGGGCACAATAGAATGAATTCATGGACTGTGCACCCATAAATCTTCATTTCCTAGTTTTGTGGGTTTGTCAGGCCTTTAAAGTTATTTAACACGCTTTTTGCGGTGATAGATAGGTACTGAGAGTGTTATAAATACTAACTTGTGTCTGAAAGTTAGGCTGTGAAGCTATCACCCAGGCTTATGGTGTCTGTGATTTTATATCCAGCTAACAAGTCACTGTCATGGGTCGAGACATCATCTGGAGTCTGTGAATGTGTAAGAACCAACAGTTACTGTATATATGTTAGGTGCTGCTTGATTCATATTTACAACATTTCTTTTAGGGGGAAAAAAAAAAGAAAAAAAGCATAGTAAGAGTGTTCCTTGCTTTAGTTTTAAAAAATAAAGACCACAGACCTTACTGGTATCTGGCCTATCAGGAGTTCATAATGAAAATGAATGTTCATTTTTTCTTTAAAAGTGTCTCCAGCTAAATGATACTGACGCTTTCAATTTTTAACATCATAATCAATAAAGGCTGCTTATGCACACTTTGCAAAACCATCAGTTTAGAAGTTTGAAAAAAAAATCTGCATATGGCTGCAGCTTGCTGACTGCAAAGCTCTAGCACTAAATCTTCTGAGTTAAAGTTTTACTGGTGTGTTATGAGTAAAAATGCCTTGTCAGCCATCTGCCAGTTTTTCTCCTAACATCCATATTTTCAACCCTTGCTAAACATTGGGAGCATTTGGCCACAAGAGGCCAGCTCTACAATTAAACAGCCGAGTTCTGCAGCAGAAGCAAGGGCATGTCAAAATAGAACTGTCTGTTATTAATTTTAAAAGTCCATAAAGGAAAGCTATGACCCTGTCAGGGTGATGGACTGGTAGTTAAATGTATTATAAACTGTTAACTCTCAGAGACACAAAAGAAAAGAAAAAGAAAAACAATGCAGCAGTGTCAAAAGCTTCAATAAATGCTAATCATGGCAGATTAATCAGCCTCTAATTCCACTGATCCAAAAAGGTTAGAGTGTCAATTGTGTAAAATTAGCTCTTTCTCATGTGTCCCTTTGCATTTGGAGAATCTGTCTGTTCATTTGCATCTTTTGCCAATGTTTACGAAGAATTCAGTTCATTAGCTCTTAAACATAAAATCAGACACTGGAAGGGGGATTCATTGCCTTTTTCTGCTTAAAGTAGTACTTAAAGCAAATAGCATTGCTACAGTGTACATTTATAGATTCTATCAAGCAGCATTAATTACTGTATATCTCATATCCAGAAACCTTCTTTTCATAGGAAAGGTTTCATGTGAAGTGTTCTATTTAGTCTTTTAAGGAGGGCTTTTTTGATGACTTAAGATAAAATGTTTAATCATAAGCTTGAAATGAGACAAATGCCAAACTGGAGCTGCTAGACCTCAGTAAAGTACATGCTACAAAGGGCTCCCAGAAGTGTGTGCACTATCTGCTTGGGGAAATACCTGCTTTAACCTGCGTTTGAAAATCCTGCGGCTTGCCAAAGAGAATGGCAGTTCAAATGAACGACTATGCAGAACACAAGAAAGCCTGAGGAAGGATTGCCTAATGGCAAATAAAGCAGGAGATGAGAAGATGTATTAGCTGGTGCTGTTTGAAGTGTTCTAACTGAACTCAGGACCAGACAGGACTCACCTGCTTTCCTTACAAAGCCGGAGTCCAGGCAGGATTCATTCATCACCTGATGGTCTCTGGCTGCTGGACTGAGCTTTGAGGACTCACACTGCCGCGACTCAAGTTACTTGGGGAGTGCCTCAGAGCTGAGAAATGCAAGAATAGAGACCCTAATTTCATAACATACATGAAACCTTTACCAACCATGGCTTCCACCATGTCTGTGGTCAGCTGAAGGGAACCTCAAAAGAATAAATCTATACACCATCCATACATGTGGAATGCATCTACACGTGCTCTCCTAATGTTTGGTTTGCCTGCAGTGCCTCCACTGGGATGAAATTTGTTCCTGATTTCTCACTCCCCTGCAGAAAAAAATTATATTTCTTACCCACACCAAATGGATCACGTGATTTAACAGAAATCTAGGAAGTTCCCACCTCTTCGCTTCCCCGGATGCACACTCAGTTCTCTGCCAGAACCCTACCTGCAAGCCATTTTCCTAGACATAGACAAGAGTGTGGAGGAGATCTGTTCGTCTCCCAGCTGTCCCTTTTTTGGGCTGGCCTCCCTGGGTGGGTCAGGGCTTCCTTCTCAGGGGAGCACCCAGGGAAGGTCTCCATGTCACCTGCACGAAGAAGAGAAGAAGCAAAGGGTTACTTCTATCACCTTCCCACAGGAAAGGGTCCCTGACTGCAAAATCCCACAGCAACTGTGGGTCAGCACCAATCTGCATTGCCTTTGGCCTGGCCATCACTGACATAAACACGTAGCAATGTATGCATTTATTATTAAAAAGTTTCAACGCAAAACAGTCCTTCAACAGAGGCCTGGGAGAAGAGGATAAGAGAAAAAACAGGAGTCACATGTTTGCCCCGTTCCCCCGTGAACTATTCAGAGGAGCTGAGCTGCACAGGATGAGTCTCTGCAGAGAGTGGAGCTGCATGAGGGGCCAGGGGGTATCACAGCCTGACACTGTCACAGGGGCACTTGCATATCGAGCACCTCTCATGCCTTGAGGAGCACTGCTTTGTTCAGCACTGCTTTGTTTAGCCTCTCCAAAAACCTGGCAGGGTTTTCAGGGCTCAGCCCCTTCTCTGGATTGTGGCAAGTCTTGGGGCACTACGTTCTGTAGAGAAATAGGGTAAAATACCTGTACGAAGAATCACATCCCCATGGGCAGGGCTTCCAATAAATACCCCGGTTTGTTTAAGGATAATTTTGTTTAAAGATAATTTGGGTGTCTGTATACCATGTCTCAGTGAACTACTTAAGTGTGGGTGTTGGTCCAAGGCTCTTCACTGGGGATTCATATGTTTGCTTCCTGTTGGTTCCAAGTAAAAATCCCGCATATTCTCAAAGAACACCCTTGATTTGAGGTAAGTTTTATTTTTGGACCCACTCAGTCCAGAAAATTAAAACTTAGTGAGAAAGACCTTTTCTGGAAGAAAAAATATGTTCCATAAAAGAAGAAAAACACTGCATGGCTCTAATTTTAAAAAAAAAATGACCCATGAGGAATCTAGTTTAAAATATGAAAATATAATATGAAGTTTAAAAGATAATTATGAGGCAGTAAAATAGAAAACCACAAAAAAAATTTTAAAGGGAATGTAAACTATATATGGCACAGTGCAATGGATGGACTGTCAGCAGTATTTCTTTGTGTGTGTATCTTTTGTATTGCAGTGAACTGTGCAACAGCAAGATTTGAATATTCTGAATCTGCCATCTCCCTCTTCTGTCAATCAGATCCTTCCAATTTTGAACATGCCAGAATGAACTATGTTGACTTCTTTGGCACAAGAAAGTGAATCCAGTGAAATTCATATATTCAATGGTTTCATGAAAATGAGAAAAGTCTGTCTATTTGCTAGAACAGCTTTGGGCTAGTTTTGAATGGCTGCATTTCATCTCTGCATTTTCCCTCCCCACAACTGTTATGATGTGAAAAGTGCCCAAGGCCAGGGGCTTGTAGGCCCAAGTCCACTGAAATTAATTGTAATTGGGAAAAAAGGCCTTTTGCCTAAGCCAGTCATATTATACTTTCCCATCTGACCACTTCTTTGTGACCACTTGATATATATAGTTTTCTCTACCAAATAATTTCTTTTTTTGCAAGTGAAGCTAATTTAATGCCACCCAAAAATATATCAGACAGCTTCTGGCATCTATTCCTGTCTCAGAAGTGTTCTAAATGCTCAGGTATACATAAAGTTCTGCAGCACACAATTGCTCTTGCTTCTGCAAAGTTTCTGCTTTAATAATAGCAAGAGACAAGTTTAAATCCTTCTCTTTTGGATAGAATAGAGTGGATATTTTCCTACTGCAGCTGTGCCACCTCCTCCTCCTTCTCCTGCACCAAGGTGTGACTGTGTGCAGGTTGCAGAGGGCAGAAGACTCCTGTAATTCCAGCCATTTTCCCTTGCATTCTGCTGTTGTCATCAGACTAACAAAAGAAAAGTGGAGTTACCACTGCACAACTACATGTTCACACTCTAAATTTAAGCTTACCAAAAGTTTTCTGATGGCTGGATTAACTGGGTTTGTATTTATCCTGTTAAGAACTAAAAAAACTCAGCTCCATTTTTAAGAAGTCCTAATGCTGAGCTCAGATTTGCTGAACTAAATGCTAAATTACCCCAACTAAATGCAATCTCACAGATACTTCATCCTTCCCAAAGCAGATTAACCTGGAAACAGTAAGGCTTTGATTTGATAAATCCAGAGTTAGGAGAAACTTTTTGAACTGTTGTGGTTGAGGCTGGCAATAAAACTTAAAATTTCTAGTTTTGGTCACTGATTGTTTTTTCATTTGTCAAGGTGATTTTTTCAAGTCTTAAGACTTTATAAGAATTGAGATTTAAGTGGTGTCAAGTCCAGTCTATATCTCCAAAACAGACTTGGGTGCTGGAGGAAGTGGGGAGAGTGATTCAAGAGGTCTCATGTTTCTTTTATGGGCCAATATGACCAAGCATGGTATGAAGGGAGGAACTTTATTGCTAATGGAGTAAGCCTTCAGATAAGATGTAAACCAGAGTTCCTGGCCGTTTTCTCTGTGCAGCAGCCTTCTGGACACTTTCCAGCTCTTCTCTGCCTACCTACGCTTCCAACTGCCTAAGATAGTGTTTATTTCCTGCTCAGAACTGGATAGTAGCCTTCTTATTCACTATTAAAAGAGCAGCTGCATGTTAGTGGTGGGTGAAGAGAGCTTCTACCTCTCAAAGGCTGTTATTAGACTTAGTTAATGAAATTTATAAACACAATTTAAGCCCTCTTTTAAGAGACAGAAATGCAGGGGGAAAGGGCGAAGTGAACAACTTGAGTGACAGACACTGGAAACATTTTGTTCAAACAGACGTGGGTTCTGCCCTCCTTTACAACTTGCCTTGAGCATCTGCATCATGGTACAAAGTGGTTGAGAATCCTTATTAAAATGGTAGCATTTATGCCCACTTTGCATTGGTCAGTGTACAGATCAAGGTGAAGGTAACCACCATCAGACCCCTGTCACAGGCAGTGGCTCTCACCCTGCCCTTTGCAGCAGGAAAACACCCAGTCCATGGCAGCTGCAATCTCCTCCTCTTCCCTCTCCAGCAAACTTTCAAGCAGAGTGACATCTGAGAGAGGCTCAGACCTAAATCTGTATGCGGATATTGTTCCTGGACCCTATTTCTAAACCAAACCTTGCCTGGGTGTCTCAGACTCTATTCCAAATTTGGCAGTTAGGCACACTCTAGTTTAAATTGGGGGCTTAATCTTAGATTTTCCATGTTTCTCTCTCCTTATCTACTGCAAAATACTGCAATAAGAGAAGAAAAACTCCCAGAAACCATTCTCTTTGCGCAGATGAGGAACAGCATATCATAAGCTGGTTCTTTGAATACTGAAGTATATGATTATATATTTCACTGTCAACTGAAACCCCAGGAATAGGAAAATATGACTGTGAAAATACTGCCTGTAATGAGAGGACTTGGTTGTCACATTTGGTAAGATATAATTTATCTTTTATCTGGTATTAGTGAATAATATCTACTTTGCCATTCACTGTAGTGTGTTTACCTTAGAAATCCACACAAACTTTCCTTAATATTAAATCCTGGTTAAAGAAAGCTGTCTTTCCTGGATGTCATATGCTTCCAATAACATATGGAATCTCCTCTCAGTTCCACTGGCTTTTCTTTCCTGAAATCTGCAGAATTCTCAAAAAACATATCTCTACCTGATTCCATCCCAATGAAGCTATGTTGACTTATGCCAGCAAAAGACCTCAGTTCATCTGTTTTCTCTTGTTCCATTACCTTCCCATATTTCTGAAAGGGCTATTTCTTTGTCTGGGTTATTTGTCCCCCAGCCAGAAGGTGCTGCCTTATAAAGGGGTGGTGTTTGTACATCAAACTCGGTGCTGGATGATTTCTTTCTTTATCTGCAGCCACAACATCCTCTTGTTCACACAGAAATAAAAAACCACAAAGGGTATGGATTATGCGATGCATTTCCCGCAGAATTTAATAATCATAGTAAAACACTGGCATATATTGCTGTCTGCTTACAAATCTGTGTTTTCTGTAGGAATTACAGCTTATTATTTAAGTCACCTGAATAACCTGCTTTATACATCTGAACAACATGATAAACCAACTCGTCCTGACTAGATGAATATCCTCTAGTGAACTTAACACATGTGGTCCAGATTCTGCTCTACATTTCAATAATGCCAGTCTCAAATGCATCCCTATTTACAAATGGAATCAAATGAGGCATGAATGATTCTCCTAAACTCAACAAACCTGGATGCTCACAGAAACCCTCACAGTGAGCTGTGCTTGGTTTTGTTTCAGGGACAATCTTTCCCCATTCACCATCAGCAGGGTGACACCTTTCCCAAGTGAGCACATCTTCACACCCTCCCACCTATAGCCAGAAAATGTCACTGCAGCAATTGTTTTCCAGGGAAAGGAGCATTCCCATGTATTTCTAACTGTCTTCCAGTGCAGTTTAACAGCTGGAAGAAAGATACAGAGCCAGAGAAAGGGTTTATCCTCTGTTACTGCACTTCATGTCTTTTTCCACTAACTTTGAGTGGGCAAAATGGCACTCCCATGAATGCTGAGTTATCCTCTTATAACCAGAACATGCAGTGTAGTGTCCTGTACAGCAGGCTCTGATCCTTGTCTTTGGCCCATGATTTATTTAAACAGGAATAATTGCATATTCAACACTTTAAGAACCGTGGACAACTGGAAGCTGACAATTACTAGACAAACCTGTTTTGGGTAGGTACTGGTTAAGTCTCAGTTCCTGTCAGCTGGGGAGGATGTTTGAATTACCTGATTGGAAAATAAAGGCATTCGGAAAAAAATGGTACTTTTCCTTTCCTCTGTTTCTTTTAGAAACGAAACAAAACAAGGAAACCTGAACATTTGACAATCTACAGATTTCTTTTATAAAACAAATAATAAAAATGAAGCGTTTTAGCTTTGTGAAGATGATTACCAAGAAACTCCAACAATGCTGAGCAGTTATGTACTCGTTGAAAACCTGCATTCCTATTATAAAGCCCTTCCCACAGAAGCCTTTAAATTAAAATTATTTTTGAAGCCTAGCCTAGAACATCAAAAACAACTCAGAGTTCAAGTGCACAGTATGATTCCCATTGGGAAAAGGGACTCATTTACAGATGCTGAGTGATTTTTCTGACAGTAGAAAAGACATTTATTTTCGTAGAAGAAGAGTGGTCCAATTCTAAAGCATGGACTATTAGTATGTGGTTGTGGGTGACTCATTGAAAACATTATTGATCTTCACTGAGAATAAGTCAAATATTAGTTTTATTTTCACAGCTCCACATACTCTCAGCAGAGTCTAAGCTGTGCTGAGTTGTGCTGCCTCGTTGGTACATCGAAGGGGTTTGTGTGAGGGGACAGTTCTCCCTGTGCACTGTGGCAGTGTGGAGATACTGTGAGAGGCTGTACAGCATCCCCTGCAACCCAGGGTGATCAAAGGCTTCCTCTCCATTCCACAGTGGGAGCCTAAACAATGAACTTAAACCAGGGCAGGAGAAACAGCAGAACAGTTTAAGGCCACACTTCAGTTTCCTTTTCACGTATTGCAATTAACAGATAATGGCAAGCTGCCCACTTAGAAAGGTAGATCATTAATATATTTTGAATAGCTAAGAGCTTTGTTGTAGTTGATATTGTTATTATTGTTGTTGTTAATATTATTATTATTTTTGCATTTTCTCTTGAGATTTTTATTAGCTCAGTGATATTTTCCAAAGATGACTTTGATTCCCTTAATGGCTCTTTAAAAAAAAAAAAAATCTAGCTAATATTTAGACATTCCCCAGTTTTCCCCAAATACACATTGACAAAGTGTTTCTAAATATCCTGAGAATTGTCTAAATAGATTTTGCAAAATTCCCATAACCTTTCACTAACCACCAAGCCCATGTTATCTAAAGAGGCTTCCAGGGAGGTGTTTGTAGGTAATTACCCAAGAATTAATCATAGGATTAACATAAAAGGCAAAATATAATAAATAACCAAGTTCTTACATATGCAAATCATTGTGAGGTATGTTACCAATTTTCATAGAGGGGACACTGTCAGAAATGCAATTTCATCTATCCAATTAGCAGGTTTTGCTGCCTTATAAATCTGTCACTGCTTTCTTTGCACCAAACAGCTGCTTATGCAAGTGACTGTGTGAAACTCTATTAAAAACCACAGGTCTGTATAAACGAGGTTTCGAAAAAAAAAATCCCCAGTAAAGTTGTATTAGGTCTGGAAGGCTGTGGCCAAGAAGCAGTTAAAATTATTAGGAAGGGAATTCCATCATGTTATTAATGTCCTGCAATTCAGCTGTGACTGTGTTCTGTTCACTTGGTTTTCCTCTTCAAGTGCTGTTCTGTTTTTAAAGCTGCTTTGAAGGAATGCTCTCCAGTGGACTGCCGCCTGTCACTGCTCCCTGTCATGTGTCCGATAATTAAAATCTGACTGATTTACTGACTGGCATCAACCATCACAGCTCAAGAGTTAGAAGATGTTCATCCTTCCCAAGGCTAAATTTACTTGGTGAAAAGGGGCCGCTTGCTTCCAGCCTGAGCTGTCATTCAGCTGCCGTGGAAACCATAAAGATAGCTAACAGAGCCCCAGCCAGCAGTCTTTAGTTTATTTTATTCTAATATTTATTGCCACCCAGAAAATGAACATAATACAGACAAGTTAGTGAGAGCACTGCACCAGTGATTTGTGAGGCTGGTGTGGAGTGAGAGCAAAACAGTCCTGCAGTATTAAAATAAAATAGAACAGTGGTGTTTCCCAAAAGTATGGCAGGGCTGTAGCTGTGTTTATTTTAACCCTAATGGGGTGCAATTTATTATTACATTTTAAGTAGATGCACTCTTGGAGAAGGCTGGCTGGGTTGGGTTTTCTTCCTTTTTTTCCTAAGTGCACACTGCTCAGGAAATAAAAAAAAAAAAAAATAAAAAAGGAAAAAAGAAAGGAAAGGAAAGGAATATCATGTCATCTTGTGTGAATGATCTAGCAGTATTAATGGAGCCTCCAGGATCTATTGAAAGCAGCAACTTCAATAGCTCAGGGTCATGGTATCAGTACTTGTGATGGAACAAGCTATTTACAAAAGATTTAAACTCTAGGGAAGACGTCTCCTCCAGGCTCCCTGGCTTATTCTCCTTAGCCTTTAGGGTCACATCCTGCTCCTTGAGCTCCTGTTAGTTTCTCTGTTATCGTAGGTTGGATGTGACAGTTGCCAGCAATCTTTAGCTCTGACCCTGCACAACACATTGTCACCCCCATCCCAAGCACAGCACAGCAGCACTGCTCCCCAGTTTCCAACCTTTTTTTTTTCCTTTTTAGTTCACCACTCTCTTTTTTTCTGTTCCCTCAGCTACAGTATTTGTCATTTTCTCCACATAAATAAAGCAAACCTTAAATATATACTGTCTGGTAAGAAACTCAAATACCTTTCCAGCATGAACAAGATTAATCACATGTAATATTTACAGTACTAAACAAAACAATTATAACATCATATATACTCAGTTGAACAAACACACTGTCAGTTCTTTTTGAAAACATACAGTAAAAATCAAATGAAAATCCATATCAGAGTAAAGGAACTTATCTTCAATTTCTATTCCTTTTAAGCCATTTTTGAGAGCAAAATTCAGATGCAGACCCTCTCTCCAAAAGACATTAAGGCCTGATTTACACTGTTTTTCTGCTGCGCTGATACAGCTGGAGGGACAAGCAGCGCACCAGAAGCAGAGGCAAGTAAAATTACAAAGAGGCATCCAAGAAAGTCAGGTTTGCTCACTTACCTCTATGGCCCCAGGGGTTTTTGCTCCTGCAATTATCATAAACACAAAGAGACAAAGTCTTGAGTGTGCACTGACACAGCCCTTGTTTTTGAAGGCCTGGACCATGGTCTGGTTTTTAGAGGGCCCAACAGCATTCCTAGAGAGAGATGAGTCTGTCTATCAGAGAGTGAACAAGCTGAGGACTCAACCCTGCAAATAATTTCTTACGTGAGCCTTAGTCATGCAAAAAGTGCTATTGACCTTAATGGTCGTACTCATACACTTAAGATTCATGCCAATAAGTGTCTGCAGGGTCATGTTCTTGAAACCAAGCCCCAAAACACGTCCATAAGCTCCCCTCAGAGAGTCTTTATAAAGCAATACCCTAAATTTTACAGTATCCAATCAGATGTCCTAGATAAACTGAGCTGCTATTGAAGAAGACAATAATGCAATGTTCTCTATAAGAACACGTGGGATGATTCCTGTGCATGTTCAAAGATACTCCTTTGCTGGGGGTGCAGTTGGGGAAGGAGAATGTGTAGATATTCAGTACCTGCCTATGCAGAAAAGCCAAAGAACAAACACAAATTTTTACTAATCACCCAAGTGCTGACACATCCCTGGCCACAATACAGGATTTTTTTCTGATCAGCCATAGATCTGATGTGCTGTAACAGACTGTAAAGGGAATTCAGAATTACTCATAACCAACAACTTCATCATTCACTCTCAAAAGTATTTCATCTTCCCTTGTCTCCTTGCTTTCAGGAATTTCTCACAACCTGATATTTCTTAATCGGAACTTGTTTTTTACAGGTCATCAATTTGATTTCTCAGTGTCTTAGTGCTTGGTATTCTCATTTGGAACAGCAATCAGTTGTGCCTATCAATCTTTAGCATCTTATATTCAATTTTCATGCAGCATGGAGCAAAAAACTTTCTGCCGAAAGGAAGTTTAACAGCAAATCTCAGACATCTTTAAAAACACGCAGTGGTTTATAAAGGGAAAGGATGCATTAAAAAATGAAACTCAACAAGCCACAAAAGTAACAAAACTATGGAAACACCTAAGAATAGTAGAACTGTCTGCCATCTTGGAGCACCCACAAGACCAAATATTTTCACAGTTAGTGCAGAGATCACTGCAGACTCTGAACATAAGCTGTAGTTAGCTCACTCTTATTTTAGCAAGTATAACTGTAAATAATGGTATTTGGATATAAACCTCTGTAGCTTTTCCAGCTACACTAGTGGTCCTTATGGCCTGTTGTGGTAGGGAATTTCAGAGGCTGGGGACACACTGGGTGAAGAAAGATGTCCTCTCATTTGTTTTAAATTAATTTTAGTGAATGACAGGTTGTTGCTATATTAGAACTGAACATGAAAAGGAAGAACTGATTGGTTTTCACTACATACTCACAGCATTAAATACCTCAGTCAAGTTTCTTTGCATTTTTCTTCCTTCCAAATGCCCTTTTTTCCTGAAATCTGTAATACAGGAGGATGGAAATTGGTTTCTAGTATGATTAATGCTGAGCAAAACTTTCAGCTCAATGCTAGACAAAGATCACCTGGTTTTGATACAATGCCTCTTTCCCTTTTCTCTCACTCCCTCTTCCCCTCTTCCTCATGGGATGCACAAAGCATTTCAACCAGTCCTACTCCAGATCTAGATCCCTCACCTCGTGTTCCTGAAACACCACCTCCACACTGAAGTGATTCCAGGAGTTGCTGCTCTCTGCCTTTTCACCTCTAAGCATCCTCTGAAAAGGAAAGCCTTTTTCACTCTCACTTCCAAAATGTTTGGCAAGTTGGATGACCCCATTCATATCTCCAATGTCACTTTGATCGTGAGGGGGTGACAGAGTATTTCAGCAAACATGAAATGTGATGCTCTTACAGTCAATAGGGTCTTCAAGGGAGCTTTTTGCAAGTACACCTGAGCTTGTTAGAAATCAGGACAAGAAAAATGATCATCCCAGCTTTAGTCTAAGATCCGACTACCCTTTAATATAAACAAAGTTGGAAAATTACCTGAACTTCATCCTGGCAAAGTATGATCTCTTCAAAAGCCACCCTCAGGCCCCACTCTGGAAGCAACTAACACACAGCCAGGGCTGTTCTTGTCCCTGTCCTCTCCCTGCCCACCCCCCCTGGGGTGGCAAACTTCTGCCCCTCAGAGCCACCTCTGGCACCAGAGACTGGAGACACAGACCCCAGGGTGCACTGATGATCCAGAGCTCAGGAAGACAGGAGCAAGCAAATCCCCTCACTTCATCAAGAAGTCAAAAAAATTGAGGTTTTGCAAAGTCATTTTGAAACCTCCAGGATTTTTCACAAGCTTTGAAATCTGAGTGGGTGAGCTTTGTTTGATGGGAAAAGCAGCAAAGCAGTTTCCTTCATGTACAAAAACCACAGGAAGGCAAAGAGGAAAATATTGCCCTCCTACCTTTTCCCTGCTATCCCACAGTATGTTATCCTTCTGGCTGCTGCCATCAGGTCTGGCTCTACACTGCCATGGCCATGCCAACACCCCTGAGATGGCCTTCATCTCGGGTGTACTGAGGGGTAGAAGACTCCACACTAATTGTGCCTTAATCTTTCTCCTTTACTGCCACATAAAATTAATTAATTGAATTAGAAACTGCGACAAGGTAATAATAAATAAAAGTCAGTATCAGAAGGGAAGATTTTTAAAGCCGTTTAAATGCCTGATTTGAACAAAGCACCTAAACAGTTTTAAAATGTGACCCATAATGTGTTTCACCCCAAAGGATATAAGCAGGATATTGAAGATTATTCATATATAGGAAATATTCAATTCATCATCCAAATGCACCCACTTCTGCAGTGAAATATAGCAGATACTTAACAGCACCCAGCAATTCGATATGCATTGAAGGTGGGGTGTGGAGGAAAAATAGAACAGTATCCAGATGAAATTGCAGATGTCAGGAATGGAATTCACCAACTGGGAGGAGATGAGCAAAAAGGGAGATTACTATTTTTATGTAAAATAAATCAGTCTGCTAATCGGGCTGGGATTTTGCTGCTGGGAGTTAAGGAGGGCAAGAGGAGAACCGTAATTTTTAGAGCTGCCACTTTAAACTACAGCCCGTCTTGCTTCAACACTGCTTTGATGCAGCATCAGAGAGGGAGCATCTTGAAGTGCTGTAATGTCAGGGCTCAAACAGGCATATTTTAAAGTAACAGGAAGTAAATTAAGCCAATTAAACCATCTTAATGCTTTGACTTTTTTAGAGTGCTTGCTTACCAAGCAGATTTTTCTCAGCTTTCACAGCAATGATCATTACCTACATTTCAGGAGGTAACTGTTTCCCGGTTTTTTAGGCTCACACCTAAAACTTTGGGTTATCCCTTTGCTTTCAAGCAGAGTTTGTACATATAACGTGGAGTTCAGCACTCTGCACACCTTTGTTGGGATTTCTTATGCCTGGAGAGAGCTGGAGCAATGAAAAAAATCTGTAAAAATCCCTGCCAGGCTCCCCTGCTGGGATTCATGCCCAGACAGAGAGAACCACCCTCTAGACTCTATAGCTGCCAGAGTGCCAGTGTTGCCTCGGCCAGGACACAGTGCCCAGAGCCCCTGTGCCCTGCAGCATTTTTGTGACCTACTGGATGCTCCATAGGGGCTGTTCCAAGTCCATCAGGGCTTTCCTGCTTGTCCAGAGCCTCTCAGCACAAGGTGGGGCCATCACAGCCTGTCTGTTTGCAAACTTCCCCTCCCTCCAGCTTTGAACCCCAAAGCCTGACCAGGAGACCGAGATGACCTCCATGTTCTGACATTCCTGAATATTGCTTTAAAGATAAAGGTCCGCTTCTGGTGGAGATAATGGTCTGAAGCAAAGACTTAGCAGGCACCCACTGTACTGGGAAGTGAACCCAGAATGGGGAGGAAGAAGAATTGAAAGATTTGAACTTTCAGCTTTTGCAGATGACACACCAGCTTGTCCCCTCACACCACCTTGGCTCGGGTATACCCCGGTAAATCTAAAGGTCTTGAAGTCTTTTCACATCACTAAAAGAGCAGGTCTTATACCTTAAGTTTAGCAAAAAGTCTTACTGCTTTTAACCTTGATTTTTATAGTTCTTCACTCACCTTTTCTCAGCGCTTGCTGAGCTCTCACATGGTGAGCCTTTATCAAGATCTTTACTAAAACCCAGTGTAGGTCACCACACAGCTCATTAAATAAAGGGACATACTCTGCATGTCAATTAAGAGATTAAATTATGGAACAAAGCAGAGGGAGAACTAAAATTTAAGATCCCCTTGTATTTTCTGGCAAGTCATCTGTCAACTGAAGGAGGTATCCCACTAACTGAAGCTTGTGAAGAGCCTGACATAGCCATAACCGTGAATATCTCAAATCATCATGTCAACTGAGGTTACTGTGAAGTTGAAATTGTACTGGCAGTGGAGTTCTCTATTGTCATGATTCCTATAGAGACAGAAAGATGAGGAGGGAGAGAGAAAAAGTGGTATAAAAGTTTACCAGCACAAGTTTAGGTAAGTTCTGTTATTTGTGAATAGCAAATACTATACACACATATCCTAAATGCCAATAAAATATACATACCAGAACTTCATGGGGCTATTCATACATATAGTATGTTTTGTACTGGCAATTATCTTACAGAAATTATTTAAAAATATTATAGTGGAAAATTAAGAGAAAAAAAATATTCAGATAGAGTTTAAGCATGCTGCTGAATTTACTGATCCAGCTGGGCTTTTCTTTTGGACTTCCAAGTCCTTTGGATACCAAAAACTCTGTGTGTGTGTGTGTGTGTGTGTATGTGTGTATACAGGCAGAACTGTGTGTGTGCCTTGGCAGCAATGCAGAGCTCAGCATCTATCCCACATACCATCCCAGCCAGGTTGAAGACAGTGTTCCCTTGCTTTTGCAAAGCTTCTCTCAGAGCACACCCTGCACAATACCAAAACACTGGGCCTGATGTGAGGAGCAACAGAGATGTTCTGCTTCCAGAAGCATTCTTTACTCAGAGGGTGGTGAGGCACTGGAGCGGGTTGCCCGGAGAGGTTGGATGTCTCATCCCTGGAAGTGTTCAAGCCCAGGTTGGATGGGGCCCTGAGCAATATGATCTAGTGGAAAGTGTCTCTACCCATGGCAGGGGGCTTAGAACCACATGATCTTTAAGGTCCCTTCCAACCCAAACCAGTCTGTGATTCTATAAAACAGAGCCACGTCTATGGGAGCAAAGCCCAATCTGTATTTTTCCCCGTAGGCAACCTTATCCAACACTGTAGAAGTACACTGAAGTAGTTTCACTACACAGAAAAACATACAAGTTTTTTTTTGTTTGGTTTTTTTTTATATCAGAATGAAGAGATGTTCCTCTTATCTCACATGTGGGCTACAGTGCCATATTCAAGCTGGTTCTCTGTCTCGTGTTGAGTGAAACCACTTTTCTGTAGTGAACCAGCTTCTACAGACGTGACTGCTAATATTCATACAATGGCTGCACCCACCCTACAAGCCAGACAGACAAAAGTCAGTGTCTCTCTACAATTTATAAAGCTGACTTAGTCCATTGCTGTGCCACACTTGCAGCTGAGACTCAGTGTGTTAGCTTGGACACTGAATGCACTGTAATAAATTCCAGTGTAATTCTGGCTTACAGTCGAACATGACTGTTTCTGTCTGTCCATGGAGATTATTCCAAACTCCTCACAGCTCTGAGCTGGGAGGCTGCATGCAGGAGGTGCTGGGTCTGCAGCGAGAGACCCCCTATGTGCCAGCTTTGCAGTGGTCAGCATTACAGCATCTACATCTTCTTCAGATCTAGCTCTTAGCAACCACAGTAGAGCTCACTCTTTATATAAACACTGATCTTCAAATGTGACTACAGTTACATAGTCCTTGAATGGGACTGGACAATTATAAAGAATAAAAAAAATAAATCTTAAATCAGTCCTCGCATTCATTAGACTAAAAATTTTGGGGGTCTCACACAAAGATCATCTTCTAAGTCTACAGGCACCACGGGGATGGGAAGGACACGGTGTGGATCTGGAGAGATGGGAGGGGACTTTTAAATGGAGAGTTAAAACATGAGGTCATTTGTGAAAGCTCATCCCTACTACTTCAGGTCTGACTGTCACCTAGCCCTCACAACAGTGACATGTTTGGATGTTTTCAAACATGCAGGAAAGGCTGCTTCATTCAGCAGACCAGCCTGATTTCTGAGAAGCAGAGAGATGAGGCTGGGAAGCAGCCCAGCTTCCCAGTCTTACCAAAGTTCAGCATAACTGTGATTCTTGCAGAGCAAGGACCAAACAGGGCCCTTCATCAAGAAGAAAAGCCCATTACCAGGCCCATGCTGAAGATTTCCATACAAATAAATTCACCTCCCTCACATCTCTCTTAACATCATCACCCACCCTACTATGAGTTGTCCAGCTGATTGGAAACAGCAGGGTTCGGAGTTAATTAGAAGCCAGAATTGTTGTGTCTGTACCAGAACTGGATCAGCAGCCAGAAAGTCGATCACTGTTACACACAAACTGTGATTTATCCCATTGTGCCAGAGTTACTCTGTGGCTGTCACATGTCACTGTGTGAGATGACATGTCACATCATTGTCATGGTGACATGTCACCACATTACTGTGAAGCTATCATGGACATACAGTTAAAAGCTCTTACTACAACTGTTTCCACTTAGGTATTTAGTTTCTTTAGGATTACTGACTGTGATGTAGAAATTCCTATCAATCATAATGTCAGCTCTACAGAAATTAAGCTACTTTTAGATGAGGATTTTGAAACAAATGTAATAACACAGAATAGTGCCTATTTCTCAAAATGTGGGTTACATCCATCAGGGCAATAGCACAAAAGAATAGGTGGAGAAAAGGGAGGGTTCTTTCTATTGTTTTCCAGAGATCTCACAAGAAAAAAAAGACAAATCTAGCTGAGAATAAAAACAATCTTGAAAACATACAATTAGTACTGCAATTGCAGAAATGTCTTTCTAAATTTGAAGAGAGCCTCAAAAAGAAGGTACAGAGCCATTCATCTACATTAGGGTGCACGGAACAAGATTCCAAAAACTTTGATGGCTTTCCTGCTTACAGTGTAAGCACACTGTGGCTAATTCCCAACCTCCAGTAGTTACTACAAAGCAGCTGGTAAACTCAAACCCTCAGCTGTCACAGGCACACTGTCTGTCTTGCCCAAACACTTCATGGAAAACCTCTCTGAGATTTGTCTCCACAAAGATTTAAAGCCAGATACATCTGCAGCTGTGTATTATCTTGCTGTAAAAATACACCTTTTTTTACAAGTGAAGACAAAATGAGGGGAAAGGATATTTTTGCTAATGCAGAAAGTCTGAAGAGAAAACCAAAGCAAGATGGGAGAACATATTTTTGTATATGCATAAGTGCATGTGTGTGTGTGTGTGTGTGAATATTTATGCATGTGTTTCCTTATTTGACAACATAAATAACTATAGCTATCTGTTAGTTTTCCTACTCCTAAGTGGGGACTTGGCTAAGGAAGCAATAATAACCAGAAAGCAAAGAAGAGGTACCTTGTTCTCCTGGAACTAAGAACACTCATGTGGAATTCTCTGTCCCAGAGGAGGAGAAAGAAGAATTGTCATTTTCATTCAAAATAAATCAGTTTGCTAATCAAAGTGGGATTTGCTTCTGCAAATTTGGAAAGAAAAGGAAAAAACAATATTGAGAGCTGTCATTTTAATGAACAGCCTTTGGTGGGATTGCACAAGGTAAAAGTCAGAATAAAATTTAGCCCAGATGTTTAGTTGGAATAAGAAACTTAGTCTTAATGTCATGTTTTTCACATTTTCTATTGTGAAATCTTAACATAATTTAAAATTAAAAGGTTGTACGAATGTTTGCAGTTCTTTAATAGAGTTGTAAGCAACATAAAAAAGCTAAATTCACCTTAGCATCTCCTAATACTACTCCCAAAACCGAGCTCATCCTCTGTAAATTCTGCCTGCCAAAGACTTACATGACTCTGTACTACACTGCAGTGTTTTACCTCCACACAGAGATGAAGTCTGAAATTTTTTGTACACAAAAAAAATGAGCATTTTGGCATAAACAGTGTGATCAAGACAGTTTCCATCCTCATCACTGAATCTTGATGGTTTTCTTGAACTTAGATGTAACAGTTCCCCACACACAGGATATTGTGTGTGATACAGGCGGTTTTAACTTGAAAGCTCACTCCCACCAAATGTCTGTATTTCTGTGTGAGCCAAGAAAGACCTAAACTCAACTATAACATATTTCCAAGAAAAAGTCTTTGCTGTTATTCTCTCAGGCACAATTTGTTTCCTAACCAATGATGCTATTTAATCAAAACTCACACTAGTCTTCCTAAAAGCATTTAAAAAACAAAACAAGAAAGAAGCATTTCTGTTCCATAGCTTAGTTCTTAATCATCTAATCAAATTTGATAAATTTTCCACTCTCTCTCTCTCTCCTAAAATGAATTCTTGGCAGCCTTCACTGAAATGAAAAAAAAAAAAAAGTTCATGTAGAAGTTCAAAGCAGCAATTTATGTTTCTGATAATTTTAAATTAATTCCTAATCTATGAAGCATAAAGAAACTATGCTTGAGATGCAGCCCACATCCAACCATATGGCTTAAGGAGACAGTCTCTGTGATGTGTGGCTGCAGATCTTTCTGTCCCTGGCATACACACCTGAAGTTCATGCCCCCTAATGTAATTGGACAGTTTTGTTTGTGAAAATGGCCTGTTCTGCCAAATGCTGAAGTCCTTGCTTTGACAGATATATCACTTTTCCAATGTGAGTGTATTTTGAGGAGAGCTGACACATGATCAAGTTCTCTTTAATATCCTTCAACAAACCTGACAGTTGTCCAGCAGGGTCTTGTGCCTCATCCAACTGTCAGCTCCTGCAGAGGCATTATGGGAAAGCTGACTGAGGAAAACAGCAGTAAAGAGGAAAAAAGTGATTTATGCTTCTCTGTGTACTCAGCTTAGTATCAAAAACAAGTACTTCAGCTCATATGTGTTTTAGCAGGCCTACATGGACAAAGCCTCCTTAGGCTCTGGTAATACAGGAGAACAACCTATTTATGTTGTATCTTTATTTTAGGGATTTATAGCATGTGTCGTTATAAACCATCCTAAATCTCACATGCATGGGTATGATCCTTTCCAAAGAGCTGCCTTTTAAGTACCAATAACTGCATGTTTTTTTTAACTCTTTCAGGTGCCTCAGTTGCATGCAGATTTTTCATGCAGGGTCTTTCATTTACGAGACAAGAGTTCTCATGGAAAAAGAAAAAAAAATTATATTTCACAGTATTTTGCTGCTTACATGTGCCACCAGCGAGAAAGTCTCTGTTTCAAGAAAGGTCTGACACTGTAAGCTTAGAATATCCTCTTCAAATTGCTGTTTAGGCCAGATGTTGTCATTTTGTCACCTTAAAATTTCGTTTTCCTGCAGGAAGGTAGAGTCTGATTGCAGTCATTTTGTGTTACTTACTGAAGTGCAGCTTGCAACAAGAAGGAATTGAACTGGACCAAGATAATAGCATGAAGTCCCATCATCTCCCCAGTGAAAGTGTCATTTGTACCCTCAGACTGCAGCTGTTTTCTTTGTCTGAAAACTCCCTCAGCCTGTCTTTGGCCATGTGTTGCTGAGGGACTGAAACAGTTCCTGATGCTCCATTCCCTGCAGTGAGTCTCTTTGGTCTTCAGCCCTGTGCCAAAATGGTCCACCCCGACTGTGGGGGGGCTCTCTGTGAGCCCAGGAACCAGGATCAGGTTTAGGCACGTGGGATTGCAGCCACAGCTCTGTGCCTGCACAGGGTCAAACCCCACGTGGAGAGTCCAGAGCAGGCACCCCCAGGCTGGAGGGGCTGGGACCTGGAGTCAGCAGCTGTGCTGTAAATCAAGCTCACACTGCTGCTCACCCTTGCACCGCTGAAAATCCCGCACGTGAACGACGCTGGAGATGTGCAAGTCCTGAGGTTCTACATAAAAATGACAGAAAGATCCCATCAGATGGGAAGACAAGTGTTATTGAAACAGTTGTAGAAGAGTTGGTCTGAACTGGAGTAGTGGAGAATGACCATGTTATCTCTGTTATTCCAGTGCCCCTTTAAATATAGTGCTGAGGTGACTACCTACTTAGCCTACGGTGAAGGCCACACTTGTCTGCAGTGAAGTCCCATAATCTTAGTTTATTGCATTGCATGTATTGTATTTGCTCAAGCTGCTGCCTGAGGGGGTGCTTGTGGGAAATGTATAGCTTTCTGCTCCCCCCTTCTCTCCCAGACTATTTAGGCTGACATTTATCAATAAATTGCACATATTGTTATACATTTTTCTGTCGGAGCAGTGCTACAGGATTATGTGATGAGCACATTTTATCAATCTAGCAACACTTTTTTTTTTTTTTTTTTTATTTCTGTGCAAAGATTTTTGCTGCAGAAGTGACTGGAATGTCACAGCTCCAGCATGACCTGATTGCTAAGTCAAACCAGAGACTCAGATAGTTTTCACTGCAGCCCCCAGTTCAGGAAACATTTCTGGGGAAGGCTGTTTCTGACTGTTCTCCCTTCCCCAGGTCTGTGGACGGCAGGACTGTGTTAGAAATGCAGCTTGGCCCTTTGCTCCCCACAAAGCCCATAAATCTCCCACAATCAGACAATTCCTACATTCTGCAGTTCTGTAGTTACGTTTTTCCCCCCATGGTCTAAGCTGCTAAAAGCCACTGCCCTGACCTCCTGCTAACTTTTTTGTTTGTTTTATTTTTTTCCAAGGTAGCGGTATAATGACCCTATGATCAAGATCATGTCAGTTAATCCTCCTTTCAGATCAGCACAACTCTTCCTCATGAATTACATTTAAATTTTCTTTTAAAAATGCCTTTGCTTGAAAGACAAATCATTTGTCTTCAAATTTCATCTGTCAAAACCTAGACAGGCTATTTCCATAGTATATTTTTAATCTTGTTCTGAAGTTTGCATCTTCTGTTTTACTTTACTCATTAGTTGCACCCACAGATCTGGCTTATTTCAAAATGCTACTATTTTGGACAACATGAAGGTGTCTACTAGTGACTTCAGTAGAAGAATCAGAGTTAAAACTATTTAAAAGAACAGGAGTGGGAATTTGTCCTTACGCCTGCTGTAAAATATGTAGGACAGCCCTTAACCTGTGCATGATCAGCCTTCTTTCAGGTCCCTTGATTAGAATACAGATGGGAAAATTCAGGGGAAATCTACTGTGAGCATTTAATGTGTTTGAAATAGAAGCTGGGAAAGCTGCTGGACACCACCAAATCCAACCCTTGTTCACGCACAGTTTGCTACAAGACTTCTTTAAGCATAAGATGTGTTAGGCATCATAAGCCAGTGCCATTCATTTTGGAAGGAGATAGGATGAGTTTAGAACATGTTAGGTCCCTAAACAGTGCAGGAAGGTAATACCAAAATGATTGAATTCACCCATCTGGAGGGAGTTCACAGGTGAATGCCCACCCACCCAGCACAGCAGCCTTATTTAAGCCTTCACTGGAGATCATGTTGACATTGCCAATGCAGGGCTCTGCAAACCTCCAAAGGAGCCCTGGTGGCTTGGCCTGAGGTGCAAAATGATTTGGACACAAGTCCCAGCACAGCACCCTGGGCAGCCTGTGTCACAACCACAGATGGGCATTGGTGAGATCACCCATGCCCTGCTCTCTGCAGCTAAATCTCAGACTAAAATACAGCTTGTGTCTCAGTTGGTCCTTGATTTACTCCACCAGTGAAGACAGGCATAGCAAGAATAACTGTGGAGATGCTCATGGAGATATTTGGCACTAAGTGCCCACTGTCCCTTCAGTACATGGGCACATGGGCAGGAAAAATTAAGGGGTGTAAAACATTTGTGTGGGAATAATAATAATAATAATTATTATTATTATTATTATTATTCTCATTATAATAATTATTATTGTGTAGACAGCCTGGCTTTTACTTCTCCAAAGCTGGTGTGACATTTTTGCTGGAACAGTGTAACTACTGCAGTGCTGCTGCCCTTGCTTTAACCCAGAACAACAGAGTCACTGCAATCATGAAGAATTACCCAATAAACTGTTTTAACTTTAAGCCTTAATGAAGAATTTCAATCCATTTCAACCAAACTATTTTCTTTGGTCCACACTGACTAGCAGGCTCTATTCTGAAACAAAGAAGAGAAGAATACTATAGCAAAAAGAAACAATGAAAGAACTCATTGGTTATGCAAATTTACTGCTGTAATTGTTTCATTATTAAAAATGTTTTGGTAAGAGCATTTTGTTGAATCAAGATTGATTGCAACAAAAAGTAAATCCAAGGAAAAAAATCTAAAAAGATGTCAAATACTTTTACAGAAGAATTACAATAAATAAGAAGAGTATTTTATGCAACATGCTGACTCTTTGTTCATTTTTGATGGTTAGACACACACATCAATGAAAGATTTGTCAGAAGCAACCATCTCAGTTTCTAGTCTTCAGTGAGTTATGTGCTAACTGAAGTCTCTGCATTTGTGAAGTGTTTATGATCACTTCAGAATTAGCAGCTTCCCATGAATGTCAGATTTATGGACGATCTGTTAAATATTTGAATCAGATCTGCTTACCTGAACTAATCCATCTGAAAAAACCCCAGCCACATTCTTCTCAAAAGCCAAGGGTTATGTCATGTCATTTTGCCAGTGCGAAAGAAAACTTACTGTTAGCAAGGAGAAATTTGCTAACAACCTGCAGGATATGTGATATATAGAAGTATTTGGATTATTGACTCTCCACTGCAGCTTGTTTTTCACATTCTTAATTATTGGCTGGTATATCCTCACAGTGCATGGAAGAATAAAATCAAGTCAAAGCTACAGTTCTGAGCTTAGCATTCAAATAGGGAAATTTCCCTATATTTCCTCCAGGAAATATCCTCCTGGGTATTTTCAGGAGCCTGAAATAGTATAATATATGTGGAGTACACTGCATGAAATCTGCTTTGCACCAGAAAGAGTGGAAAGCTTTGGTATGTATTTAGTAGACAGACTCTGCTAGTGAAGCATTTCAGAAGCATTTCACTGCAAGCATTAATGAATTGAGTCCCACAGTGAGGGACTAAATGGAAGAGGACAGGAAGAGGAAAAGATTGGGAAGGAGGAAGAGATACAGGAAATTATAAAGGGGTACAGCAAAGAAGCTGACTGGATAAAAACTGACAAAGAGAAAACCACATGTGAAAGAACTGAAGCATGTTGGTAATTACATCTCCAAAGTAGACTTGTGCATTTGAAACTCTTTGGACTGAGTCTTCCTTTTCACCAATCCTTACTTTTCCAGCCCAACTCTTCTAAGTATCTCTCAGTTAATTCTGCTACATTTCCATCTATCCCTAGAATACAGGGTATCAATTTCTGTCTCTCAAAATCTCCCCTCGAGCTCCATTTTCTTTCCAAACTCACAAAACAGCTGCCTGTACTTCTACCTTTATTCATACATGGGGGGGTTGTTGGTTTGGGGTTTTATTCTCTAGCATTTTATGGCTCTGTTGATTTACAACACATACACACACTGGAAGGATCCACTCTACTCAAAAATCCTCAGCCATGTAAATTCTGTTCTGCAAAGCAGTAGGGTGCTACAGTTGCTCAGCTATAATTCATTTGTGATCTGATGGGATCACTGTAGACTGTATCATTCCAGAAATAGTGCCAGTTTCCTCACATCATCCTTTTTCAATACTCTTGGAAACAACGATTCAAGTTGTTACAATCATAGGCCATCCCACTCATTCAAATAACCCATAAGAATATTACACCACATAAATGTTTCTTGCAAAGCCTATCTGTACTTAGACTTTACATCCAGCCATCAGTATATACCATATGCACTTAATCAATGTATAATTTAGATATTTTATTATCACATCTCTCAAGGAACAGGTTTACCTAATGATAATGAATGTTCATGTTACTGGCATTTGCAGGGGGAAAGAGAGAAAGAAAAATCCTACCCTCATATGACCAGTGTCACGAGGTTAAGTAGTACTAGAGTTTTACCCTCTTGCTTTTTAATGTGGAAAAGACTAAATAAAACATTTAAAAAAGAGAAAATATGCATGAAATATAATGAATGGTCATTTTATTAACTTTTCCACTTGTGTTTCATCTCAGTAGGATAATAAAAGACACATAGATCAGCAAAGCTGTGATGTGATGACCAAACTTGGAGCTCTCACATCCCCTCCTTTCTGAAACAATGGCAGCCTCCTCCTCTTTTTGGTTTAGCTTGCAGATATTCAACAGTTCTGAAAATCATTTTGGACCACAGAAAATTCAAGCATCCAGAATAGAACTGCTAATAATTCAGGACTAAATTTTCCAATTACATATCCAAAGCAAGTAATTAACTTTCTAAAAACACAAGTTGCCATAGATGGAAAACAGCACATGTGCAGACTAGGTCTCTTAAAAATAAAACCTGAATTGCTAGGGGAAGTAACACCATTTGTTAATTCTAAGGCTACACATTTTTCTGGAACATGTTTTACCCACATGAATTTTGTCCTTAACACTATAATCTCTGCAGACATTCATGTCAGCAATTCCTGCCTATTCTAGCTCGCATATGCTTCTCAAGAGGAGAGAAAGAAAAAGTCATCACTAGCAGAATCCATATCATTTCACAAGAAATTCTCTAAGCAAACCTCTTTTCAAAGACTTTTAGCCCAAATGAAAAATTCAAGGTTTTAATAAGTTTAATAAGCTTCTGATAGGCATTCGAATTTGAGGTGTTTATCCAAATACCCTCAAGCTTCAGAGAATCCCTTATCACTGCTTCAATTCCTAATAGCTGTCATTCCAATAAATATCAGAGCAATTAAAATCTCTATCAATCAAAAATATTGCTTTCTCACAGGCCTGTCATTTTTTTAAAAGCAAATCCTGATCTACCTTTTCTAACAGCTCTTGGATTTTATAGCAACATATAATAACCATCTGACTGCCTTTATTTCCATTTAACTTTTATCTTTAATGTCTCTGCTGTTTCAACCAAAATATTTATAGCATTTCTTCCTTTGCACACTTAATAATATTGTCTCGCTTTCCTGCTGTGTTTTGCCCTCCATCCTACAAGGAGGGAAGAAAAAGCCAGTAAAACCAGTTCTGGAAGAGAAAGCCAAATTTTTCATTAGTGTTCACAAATCTTATCAAGAGAACAAAGACATCTTCCTACCATGAAGATCCAAAAATATTCCCTTGGGCAAGGCTGACTATTTCAACAAAACTGGACAAATACCCTAAGAAAACCCCCTCCTTTCTCTATAGTGTTATTTTACAGACTAAAATTGCCACTTTTTCTGACACAATGTATTGAAAACCCTGTTTAGACCTTCCTTTTGGTGTCATTTGATTTCTTGGAGGGCAAAGGGGGTTAAACAGGCTATGGAGAAGCTTGTAGTACTTGTGACATGAAACAATGATGGCTTGGCAAAGAGATTTACTTGCAAGAATTGGAAAGAAAATCTTGGTCTTGAAAGATTTGTGAGACAATTGAAAGGTTGCTGAGACAATAACCATCAGAAATTAGACATGGTCTGTAAGTGGAGTTGTAGCAAAGAGAAGCAGGAAAAAATTACTCTCTGGAAAGAGAAAAAAATTCTGCTCTTCTCATGCTGCATTCAAACTGAAAGGTGGACATCCACAGGGAATTATCCCATACAGCTGGCTGCTTTCCTGGAGGAAGAGGAGACAAGCCAGGAGAAGACAAGTGGATTTGCAAGTTCTCACATATTCTGCAGGAGATCTGACCACTGATCTACACAGATCTAAGATGAGCATGAATGGGGTTTGGAAGAACATTCTCCCATTTGGCATTTACTTTAGTGCCACCAGGACAGGACCAAGGAAAGCTTTCCACAGCATGGTTCAGGGAAGTGCCCATCCTCAACAGCCTTTTGTTCCCTCCACTAGGTTACATTCTTTTTTCTCTCCCTTTCTCTATCCTACAGGTTTCAGTGTAGCCAAATAAATCCATTTCTAAATCAGACATCTTTTATTTTGGTTTGGGTTTTTTTGATCTTCTATTTTAAGAACAAGCCCAGCTGTTAATGCCCAGTTATTTGATCTGTCCAAAGTCCTATGGGCCCTATTTTCATCTGTAAAAACAAGCATTGATGGCTGCCTAGGCAGATAACACTTAAAGCTTAAGGAGGTTGGACACTGTTTAGAGGACAAAGTGTCATTCCATCATTTTGAAACCCAAGCCAACATTTTGCAATGCAAATGTAACAGTTTTCTGTATATTTGGTTTATTCTGTTTCATGTTTTGGCCATTTCACACTCTCCAGAGTACTATTAAGATTAGGAGAGTTGTGTGCAGTGATTTAAAGAACATGAAAAGAGATACTGTCTAGTTCTCTAGTTCTGCAGTTTGGATCCTTGAGTCACTTTAACCTTGATTTTTTTTTTATACATGTCAGATAGGTATTTTGGGTAAACTTATATTTCTTGGTAGCTCATAACATATTCATTACTCAAGATCTACTTCCTAAGTAATTTGACTGATTAAATATTCAGACTTTCCTGCATGTGTGTGTGTTTGCACACATGTATTTCAAAACTTGGTAGAAACTTCAAATAAAGGAGCCAGACAGATGCTATTTGGTTGATCTGAGTATTTTAGTTATACAGTTTTTATATACATAAATCTGTTGCTCTGGAGTGATGTTCTATCTGTTGTGCCAGTAAAACAAAAGGTGGTAGTGAATGCAGTGTGTGCAACTCCAATAATCATGGAGGAAATATCAGCAGCAGAGCCTGTAACTGCAGACAACAAACTCTGCACCAGTCCTATAAGACAGACCTCCACACTATCTAGATCTCCCAAAATATTTCTAATATAGTTCATTAAATACCCCAACACTCACATCTGTCAACTTGAACACTGGACGACAGAACAGAGGTCTGGTGCTGGTGGAAGACATCACCTCCTCATCTGAGGATGCTACACAAGCAAATTCCAATCCTCCTATAGAAATGTTTGAAACTCCCTGTAGTACATTATGTTTTAGCCTCCCTTGACAAAATATTTATTGTTCCATTTGAGCACAGTTGGTCAACACAATTTTAATTATTTCCCAGACTGTTTTTCTGGAACAAGTTTTTCATTGAACCAGATTCACCTTTTGCTGATTTATTCATGCTCTGTCAAAAATAAAAGTTTCAATCCCTTAATTTAATTAAAATGTTCTTGACTGAGATCATTAAATCTTGGAGAGATGTTTAATTCAAAACTTGCTGTATCCACAATGGTAGTGATTGAGAACAGAAAATCAACTTATGTCATAGTAGTTTGTTAGAATATTTGTTTACTCTTCAACTGAAGCATGCTAATTACAATAAGAGGTCTTCACAAGCAATCCAGTTAGCAAATATGATTGGTTAATAGATAAGGAATGATTCGTGATTAAAAACATACAAAAACAGCATCTGCAGAAGAAGGTTATTAGACCTTGGGGCCACACTGTAAAGCATCAAAAATTGGGTTGCCAAATATACTTGGGCTGCTATGTGGATGTGGGGACAGATACGTTTTTCTTGTATAGGCAAATAGAAATTCACTTTTACATTTGTCTCACTGGAATTCAGTGGCAGTGGTGGTTGCTGATGCATACATTGGCCACCTCTGATCTGTGTTAACATAGCATTCTCTCTGCTCAAAAATGAGACCCTCACAAAATCAGAAAATTTGGGAAGGGATCATAAAACTGTTTGACCAAGCTGCACCCTAGAAGCTGTTCAAGCTCTTTAGAGCATTTTTAATCACTGTGTAAGGACTATAAGCTCAAAAAACTTGGGTATAACTAAAAATCAGGAATAATTCCCCTCCAGTTAAGAATGTCAGTGCCAGAGTAAGGATTTTCACAGGAACAAAACTAGTTATTGGCTTCTCCTTCTCAGAGACTCTCCCATGCTGAGATTATATACAGGCTGGGGACAGGCTAAACAAATAGGGTATCAAAGGTAGATGGTAACTCATTTTTAACTGATTGCTGCAAATATGGGAAATCTATTTGCTAATTAATATACAGAGAAAGTCCATTAAGTATTGTGTTCTATTTTTGTTAACTGAGAAATTACTGCTTTTCTTGACATGAGGCTATTTTAAGTTTAGGGATTTTGAAATGAGAAATTATTTTGTTCACTTTTTCCACAGTCATTGGGGAGCTCTGATTTTATGTTTTAATTTAAAAAAATAAAATAAGCATTGCCTTTAGTAGGTCTTTTGTACACAAGCAGCTCTTGAAGGAATACGTTACACCACAATGAGAAAATGAAGCCCATTATAACATGTCTGTTGTTCTCTCACCTTCTGCATTTTCTGATACATACATGATTTTTGAACCTGTCATTTAAGTTCCAAAGCTTCATTCCTCTGCATTCTGCTCACTCAACCTGCATCTCTTACAGCTGATTTCCTCTCCTCTTTCCAGTGAGTCCTATCACACTCAGATCTGGTACTTTTCCCTAGCTCAGCTTAAGTTAGTATACACATTCCCAGGTTCTTTCATTTTTTCAGTATCCCTTCAACCATGACCACAAACATGGTCCCTTAGCAGTAATTCCTAGGATCTCCTAGCAAAGGGCATCGTCCCCCCTGGCAGGTCTCCCCCATGACCTGACCCCAGAAAACACCTCAGTCAGGGCAGGCTAAACTTAGGCAATCTCAGCAGCCTGTGAAGCACAAACCTGAGTCAGAATTCACAGACCTCTGCCCTTAGTTTACACTGTAAATATGAATGGGAGCATTTTATTGTAATTAGCTGGAAGGGGTACAGATTGTAGTTGTTTTATAGAAGGAAAACTATGAAATCTATAAATGTAAAATTGTTATGGTGGCCATAATACATTCTGAGCACTAAATTAAATTATGTCATAATATATAGTCCATTTATTAAAGATATAACATCTAATAGCTTTTTTTTTTTAATGAGGAGTTCCAGATTGAGCATCTTGGCAGTTGAATTTTTCTCTTTATTCACATAGGTAGAGACTGTGACAGAACGATCACAGCTGTGTCCCAGGCTGGTGTCATCAGGAGTGAAAAGCCAGGTGACTCCTCCATCATCTGGGAGACTAGAAGGATGATGTGGGATATGGCACCAGCATCCTGACTGACCCCATGGAGCAAATGTGTCCCCAGACCCTGAGGCAGCCCAGCTGAGCTGATGTGAGCTATTGCACCTTGCCCATGGAGGAGCAAGAGGCTCCCTTGGGGCTCCAACCCTTCCCTTGCCAGGAGAGAAGCTGCAGAAGTCATGCCAATGCAAACACCCCAGGACACCCTAATGAACTGCCCTCTACTTCTGCTATGTGGTCACTCAAAAGGGTACTGGGGGCTTGGTACTTCCCTGCTGGAAGTCACCAGTGACTGCTTTCCCCAGCTCCAAACCCATGCCTTTGCTTTTCAGCCTCTCAACTCAGAGGTCTCTAAGGAATGGTCTGGGGGGCATCCACACATTGCACATCCTAGAGGAATAAACCTTTGTCAAATCCTGGCACGTGCTGGTCTAGCTGGGAATCCTGAGCAGGGACAGGATCTTGTAATCCTTTCCTGAGTGTGTAATTTAGTCTCAGAATAGTCTTGATAGCTCCCTCAGGGCTTCTCTGAATATGGATTAGCAGGAGGAGGTTTCTTGCAAGGCTAAGCTACTCACAGTGAAGGAACTGACTCCTTTCACTGATGTTAGCAGGATGTTTGTAAAGAAAGATGGATAAATGCGCAAAGCTGCGGATTGCTGAGCACAGGAATGCTAAAGTCACTGATTCCCAGTGAAAAGGAGCAACATCCTTACTAGAGCTACTCAGTGATTTTCAGCTGGAATTATTTTCTCTAGAGAATTTCAGTGTTTCCCCCAAAATTCTTTCCTCTTTAGTATCACTGTTCTCAACACACTTGTCACTGCCTCTGCAGTCCTCTGCTGCCACTTAGCAGCATTCCACTTGGGAGGGGAAAAGTTAGGTTTGCTTTTCCTCAAAATCATTTTCCCAACCAAGGACTAAAAATGTAAATTTTTCTTTGTGGATTACTTTGAGTTATTTATTTTTTTTTAAGATCACATTTTGTGGTGCCTTCCTTTGGCAGTCACTTCCTGATGGAAGGAAAGATCTGCACACAATCAATACTTTGTCCAAGCAGAAGCCTGTACAGTAAAGGTTATGCAGATAAGTATATGGTTCTTGGAGGGTCTGAAGCAATGCACTAAGCAAGACAGTAAACTAAAACCTACTAAATCTCAGTTCCACCCCCAAATCATATGACTTTGGGTATCAATAGCACATCTCATTCAAAAGCAGATCGAGGGAGGTGATTCTACACCTCTACTCTGCTCAGGTCAGACCCCACCTGCAGAGCTGCCTCCAGCCCTGGGGAACAGCACAGCAAGGATGTGGAGCTGCTGGAGCGAGTCCAGAGGAGACACCAAGATGATCAGAGGGATAGAGCACCTCTGCTGTGAGGAAAGGCTGAGAGAATTGGGATGGTTCACTCTTTAAAAGAGAAGGATTCAGAGTGACCTAATTGTGGCTTTTCAGTGCCTGAGGGGAGCCTGTAAGAAGATGGAGAGAGACTATGTACAAGGGCCTGGAGTGACAGGACAAGGGGAAATGGCTTCAAACTGAAGTTTAGATTAGATATTAAGAAGAAATTTTTTACAGTGAGAGTGGTGAGGCACTGGAACAGCTTGCCCAGAGAGGTTGTGGCTCTCCATCCCTGGAAATGTTCAAGGCCAGGTTGGACGGGGCTTGGAGCAACATGGGATAGCAGAAGGTGTCCCTGCCCATGGCAGGGGGTGGAACTAGATGATATCTAAGGTCCCTTCCAACCCAGGCCATTCTACTATTCCATGATTTCCCATTTTTGCCTGTGCTATCCCATTCTTTTGAAACTAAGTTCCTAAGTGCAAGAAATATCTGTAATGTATACATGCAACACTAACACAATGGGACCCTTAAATCCACTGCAGCTTCTAGATCCTGCTAAACACAAATTAACAATGATAAGGAGGATCCTTACTCCATGGGAGCATAAGACTGTCACCACTTCATACTTAAATATCTTTTTAGGATTCCCTGGTTCACAAACAGATACCAGAACTGTCAGATAAGCTTCCAGCTGCTCCTATTAGGGCAATTTCATAATTACTTTGCAAATATTCATTAGGATTTTAAGCTGTAAGTTTACTTGATGGAAGATCTCTGAAGATTCACCTTCCAAAAGTGCACAAATGCTTCATGCAAATGGTGCTGCACTCTGTGGATATAGAAATCCCTAGTAGCAGTGACTTTTAAATGGTGCTCTCAAGAAATGACTGTTGGATCATATTCAGTATTTCCCAACTATTGCACTTAGACAAAGAGTTTGGTCTCTTTAGAGAATCTTTAAAACCTTGCCAGAAATAACAGATCATTGGGTATAGAACACTCTAAACAAGCCCTTTTGGTGGCAATCTGTGCAGAAGTAAACGTAGGTTATCCAACAACAAAGGGAAAATATGCCATTTTCATTACCTGAGTTTCACTGCTGCAGACACAGAAACACTCCTGTTAACAAGGGGTGTGGGGATGTGGCTGGTGCAGAATAGATGGTGTTGAGCCAAGCAGACAATATTCTGCTGTTCCTCCACCCCAGTTACAATACAGCCATTGTATTACACATGGCATTGGAAATCAGGACAGTTCGTTACTATAAACATTAAAAGCAATTTGATCAATGGGGTACAACAGACTCCACTACACCAGAAACTCCATTTACAGCATATAAGGTCACATTGCAGATGGTCATTTTATCTTCCAGAAAGTTTTCTCTTTACATTCCAAGTGCTGCACTTGGTGGTTTATTAAAGAGTTTGCCAGAACCAGCTTTATCTAAACAGTGGCAATAAACTTTACTACTGGCTTTTTACCCTGCAAGATTTTGCTTTTCACTGGTCATTGCTACCCAAGCAGCCTGTTTGCCACTGTGATTTTCCCTTTGTCTGGTCTGTGACATATTTGTGACTAAACAAATAAAGAGCATCAGTGCAGTAGATGGATCTTCAGACCCAAACTCCAGAGTAAATTCCATAATCAACTAGGCTGAATGATGCTTTCAGCAGGCCAAGGCTGATACTCACTATAATTCACATTCCCTGGGTACACTGCTCCATAATAAAGCTTGAATGTCAGGCATGTCAGCCAAGAGCTCACATACCTGCTTGAACTAGTCGTGTGCCAATGGAAACATATCACAAACTGAAAACATTTAGCCTACTATATAATCGTAAATGGATTCTTTTTAACCAAATGAAGAATAATCACTCATACATAAGTACACAAATATGTTAAAAGTTAATATGTAATAAAGCCTTAAACCACTCCTAGTTGGCGTGTTCAGAATAATGTCACTGTAAATAAACACACTGAAGAGCTTTTAGAGTCCAAGACATTTTTGCCCATCAGTAGTATTAGTTTAACAGGACAAACTTTCATTATATTCTGACATTTGGTACATACAGTACGTTGTTTATGCACTAAATGTCAGAATATAAAGATAGTTTAGCCCTTTTATTTATGTATTTAGGAGTTATTAATTTAAGAGTGACCTTATTTAATCAAAACTGCTGTGTAATAAAAATCACGTTCACAGATTTCAAAATAGAGGTTTTGGTTCTGAAGAGACATTAGTTGTTGTTTAACACTCAGATATGTGCTTAGCCTTCCTCAGAATCCTTTTTTCCCCTCTAAGCTTGCAACTCCAGCATGCACAATGGTTTAATCGTATATTGTTCTCTGAGTACTAACCCTTTACAAATCATATGACATAAAAAGAAAAATAAGTAACATTGTAAAGACAGTAATGAGAACTGTTGAGCTAAAGTGCCTCTTAAAGAAATCCTAATAAATTCCAGAATTTCTAGTCTTCTGGCAAGCTTTCCATTTAGAATAAAATCAATGATCAATGGTTGCAAACAGTCAGCATCAGGCTTGCATGCCTCCAGAGCAGAAAAAACTCATAGACGAAAGATGACATTTAAAGGAAAAAAGCTGACATTGACTCCATCACTGTCATTGCTTCTGCCATAAAGCAGCTTCAAATATTAAAACATTTTTCATCTGTGCTGCATTATTGGCACCAGAAATTGTTTTCTCTCTGTCTGATACTCACTTGAACTGCAGCAGAGCTCCCCAGAGACTCCAGATTGTTACCAAGGCCTCATAACATATTGGCAGTTGATGTGGTGGTGTTCATGTACACTTGCCACTCACAAAGGAGCCTCCCCCTCCCTTCACACTCATAGGAGAAAGAAAATGCTCCGACAGGAATTTCAGTCAAGTTCAATGAGTTCACTGACTCGGATGTAGGAGCTGGTGTGCATCCTTCTGAGTGGCCTCCTTGAACTCAGTATGGGTTTGGCTATAGGGCTGGGGCAGGAGGATATATATTGCCCACACTTCTGATTTTGTGCCAGCGTTTTAAAAAAATTACCATATGAATTCTTTATTTTTTTTCAAAATATCTGCCCTGTTTTTACATAAATGCCTCTTAATTTGTCTCACATTCTGGGCTCAAGCTGTTCCCAGGTAAGTGTTTCGCAACTCAATGGGAAAAGCAGAGCTTTTATTGATAAGAGCACTTACAACCTGTCACTGGGAGGAAAGGCAGATTTAGATGCACCATGGAAACCCTTTGCTTACTACAGGATAATCTTGGCATAACTTTTTGTGCAAACACACCGGTAGTATATAGGTCAGCGAGAACTGGTAGGCAAATAAAGCATAACTAATGTGTCATCTCATCAACAGAAATTAGGCACCTAAACCCCTATAAGTGTTAACACTGCTGAAAGTAATATGTATTTCACATTACCTAACAAAACCCCAAAAACCCAGTATGTTGTCAAGCACCAAGACAAATTCAGCTTATGAAAGATGATGCAATTAAATGCACCTTCCCATCACCAAAAATGATTCATGCTCCTCCTACTAGGAAGAAGACAGAGCCTTTCATGAACAGAGGCTTCTGTCAGAAGCGCTTGCCCAAGATCTAATGTTCAGAAGGACGTGAGGCAGTGGGACAGGTGAGGTAGCTCTACCTCCAGTCCCCTTGGAGTATTACCACAATCACAGAGACTTGAGCCTAAGTCACCTTTGACTTATTATCAAGTGCAACAACAAAGCAAAGCAAAGACAGGCTGTAAATTATCTTCTGTTATTTTCTACTGTCTTTACCCTCCTTGTCAGTGAATACACCCACTTGGACATTCAAGTGTAAAACAGAATGAATGCTGCAATTTGCAACCAAGCCCAGCAATTTTTTTAAGACCAAGGTCTCTACCCTGTGACATAAAAGCAGCATTGCCCACCAGATCTTATGAGACTATTTGCAGTTATGGGAGAGCAAAAAATTGAGACTCAGGCTGACAGGAAGCAAAGATTTACTCACTGTTCACAACTTCACCACCTTCATCCACCTTTTGACCAACAGAGCCAAGGGACTGCTACTCAAAACATTTTCAGCAGCTGGGGCATGACAGCATACAGAAGCTGACTGTGGTCTCTGAGCCTGCAGCACAGCTCAGCTCTTACAAGCCATAAACCACTGATGTGGGCATCCCACACACTGCTGGACTGGGAATTGGCCTGCAGTGCTGCTCCTGGTGCTGTACTGCTCCCAATGCCATACTGAACCCAGGGCCACACTGCCTGGCACCAACTGGATTCACAAACTGACACAACTGCAGAGCAAAATGTGCCCCTAAGGGACTGTCTCACTGCTTGGATGGCAGTGCTGGTGCATCTTGGCTGTGAAAAGAGGCTTGATCTTCCACCACCATTATCTTACCATGGTGCTGTCTCACCTCATTAGATAGGCTTTTAAAAGTCTGGACAAACAAGGGACTTAAAAGGGTTCAAACACATCTAACCTGTCATCTTCCACAACAGAAATCCTGAAAATCCAGACAACACAGACCTGAGCCCTCTCATATTAGTATGACTTTATTGTGCATCCCATTTTGTGAACTAAACCAAGCCACAAGGAGCAACTGTTGCTTCTGGTGCTGCTCAGGGTGTCAGGGAACCATCTAAGTGTGGATAACAACATTTACAGGCACCAATGCCCAAACCTGCAATAAGATGGTCTGTTTTAGCAAGCAGAGCAAGCTCTGACAATGACTGGATGACTTGATGGGGACATGTCTTTGTCTTTCTATCATCTGTCCCAAATACAGACAGTTGCTTGCTTTTCCCTGGAGATGCTGGAGACCCAGCTAACTGCATACAAGCCACTGACAAGGGAAAACACAGTACAGGGATGAGCAGTATTGGCTGAATTCCTACCACAGGAGAAGCAAAGCAGAGCTGGAAAAGGGTATATTGGAGTACAGGGTGGTGTAAGGGGCAGGAATGAAGGTGAGAGGAAGATGCTTCTGTTGCCAAAGGGTTTGTTTTGTCTCAGAGGAAGGCATCCAGCATCCCTTCCTTTGGGGGTTGTTTTTTTTCACAATGTCACTAGGACACAGTTTCCCGGAGACTGGCAGCATTAAAAAAATTATAGGGTTTCAGTCTATGAAAAGGAAGTAATCATTTGCCACAGACCTTTTGCTGGATATTATCTCATGAGTCATGACCCATATCAAGAGAGCAGCCATTTGAGTCTGACTTGAAAAGCGAGTGGTTGATAATGTTCCCTATATATTCCTGCAGGTAACAAGTGATATTTAACTGAGAAGGTCTGTATAACTTGGCTTGCTGGCCCTTTTAACTCAAGTAACTGCCTGAGAGTGAATGACAGACTAGAGAGATTGTGTTGAAAACAAACAGAAAGAAAAATCAAATAAAAAGTATCTGTGTGGGTTGTTTTATTGTGGAAGTGAATGACAGCATTAGGATTTAGACCTCCTAGTTTAACACATCCTGCCTTCCCTAGTTTAATAACTATACACACAACTAAAAGACAGCATATAAAAACACATAGCGATTTAGTGGATCAGGGTTGCTGTATTTGGATTATCAGGACATTTGGGGGGGGGGGAAAAAAAAAAAAGACCACACAGGGAGACAGCGCAAAGAGCCTCTCCACAACCATCTGCCACAACATCACGTAGCTCTGTAAACTGACAGACACTCCTTTAGCAGGGCCCAGGCACGTCAGATGAATCAATCAATCAAAAAAATTCTTATGAAACTTAATCACGGAGGGTCGTGTTAGGGAGTGGGGAACAGATTAAATTACCACGGTATTAGATACGGGAAATGATTTCTGTCAAAACCATCTTTACTGCAATTATAATATGTTAATTATGTATTTCATTAAGTAAGTGGATTAGAGTCTGCACAGATGAAATCACGCTGAAGGCTTTGAATCATTTGCTGAGCGGTGTGGGAGGACTGGTGTGAATGGAACCCAGTTAATTTTGAAAACTTTCACATGCTAAACATGTCCGTGTCCCCCCCCCCCCCAAGTGCAGGAAATAAATGCCTCCCAGATTGTTGTGTAAAACATCCAAAGACCACATTAATTTTAGTGATGTAATCAGATCATGGCTGATGTGGTCCAGGAGCTTGTCAAAGATGCCATAAATGTGTTCGTGTATAACGAAGCTGTGCTGTTTCTCAATCTCCCAGACACTGAAGGAGGATAACTTGGACAGGAGACCAGCTTTCTTTTAGTCTGGGCTCCAGAACAGAGCCCTGCCCAGCACAGACGGGAATCAGAAACAGCCCTCCCCCTTATTTTAGGTACTGCATAGTCATGTATGCAGCTGCCAGCACGGGCTGACTGCAACATTTAGTCTGCAAACACACTGAAATAGCACAGCTCTGCAGTATCCTGCATCTTTTGTGCTCCAGCTTATTTCTCATTCAATGACAAAAAGGTACTGGATTCATAGGAAAGGGCTACTTACTGATGTATGAGCAGTAGCCCTGGTGAGCCAATAACTCGCCATGTGTATCTGAAGGGGCTCATGCTGGGTGACAGCTACTGGTGTCAGTGGAATCAAGCTGATTTACACCATGGGAGGATCTGGCCCAACACTGTAATCTTTATATTTTTCAGAACAGGTTATTGATGTCTGTAGGTACAGCAAGAAACCACCTGCAGAAGCTATATGGAAACCTATTCTTAGTTTGAATTCTGTGTGAGTGAAAGAGAAGGAGGAATGTTTCTGTTTCAGTAGCTAGATGTTCCTCATGCATTTAATGCTGTGCTCCTGACAGAGAAAAGAACATGAAATAAGGGAAGATCATGGTAACTATTGTTCTCCTCACTCCCCAATAAATTAAATGGCTCATTTTAGAGGTTTATCTTGGAAAGGCAAATTAATGAATAAATAAAAATAAATGTGTCAGGCTCTAATTAACAACAAGAATTGGGCATCTTGTCATGGAATTGTAGTCTTAGCAGTAGGCAACCTTCCATTCAGAGGAGACTATCCCACACATTAAAAATAAAAGGACATTCAGTGTCACAAAGGAATAAATCTTCCAGCTTCTGCATATCCCTCTCTTCTTTGGAATAGCTTCCAGGGTAGCAGAGTTTTTAAAATATATGTGAAAAATAAAAAGAGCAAAATAATTAATTTTAAAAAAGAGAACATATACAATATACATAAATTTGCCTCATCCCAATTATTTAGTTATCAGTAATAATCACAAGGGATTTAAAAGGAGGAAAGAATCTGAGACAGCATAACACCCTGCATGGAGGGAACGTTGGTGTAAATGACTGGAAAAGGTTGGCTGATTTGATGAAAACCCAATCAGACTCTCTAGGGAGATATTACTTTCCTCATTATTCCACTGATTGGCCTTATTTCATCTGAAGAATGCAGCACATTCTTTACAGTGCTGGCAAGCCTCTTTAACAATATCCAAGGAAAAAAACCCCTATCACCTCTGTAATCGAAACAACAAGGAAATTAAGCAGAGTCACTTTCCTCAGGGAACTGTTACAGAACCCCCCAAAATCTTCTGATGGATGGGCACAGTGAAGCTGCCAGGCAAAGGGGGTGGGATTTTGTCAGATTTGGCACACAGCAAAAGCCTTTCATAAATTTGCTAAAAGCAACTAAACCAGCAGGCTCAAACCATAACTCCTCCCTCTGCACTGGAAAAAAATAAATAACACTCGAGTTGTTTGCTTGTAGCAACCTAATCTTAACCAACAGTGACATAATTTACTAAGGGAGTTTGTTCTTGTGATACAAAATTTGTTATGCCCACATCACTGTGCAGGGCTTTAGAATAAAGTAGCAATTTCAAGTCAAGTACAAAACACACTTGTGAAATTCAGTCTGAGAACTGTGTTATCAATGGCCTCAAGCTTGCAATAACTGTTAATTAAGTGTATTTTTCATTATTCTTTAGCAAAGAAGCAAGATTTAATGATGTAAGTTAACAATAGATGATAATTTAGAGTAGTGACAATAGTTTAATTATTCACACAAATATAAAAGTTAACTTCATAACTTATTTCTTTGTAAGAACAAGTTCATTTAAAATATTTTGAACAGTGCATACAATTACCACATATGGTATCTTGCCACACTGTTTTTGTGGATACAAGTCAATTTGCTACAGAAGTCTCTCCTCTAGTAGTAACACAGGGAAGGAATTCTCAGGTTCAAATTTTTTGTGTGTGGGGGTTTTTTTGTTTGTTTGGTTGGGGTTTTTGGTGGTTTTTTTGGTTGGTTTGGTTTGTTTTTTTGGGGGAAGGAGAATAGACTTTACTTAGCAATAGATAGCAGTGGGCCCACTTGGTTAAAAACTAAGTCTGAGTCTTCAAACAATGGACCTCAACATTGCCTAAGTTATTTCCAAACCTTCCACTGAGGCCTTTGTTGAACAGGAAACACTCTGGGTAGAGAACAAAAATATAGCTTATGATAAGCTGCAAAATGGTGCTCAAAACCTACTTGAACACTAACTTCTGAATACATTTGAATGTCTTGAGACCATCAATACCCTAAACTAAATCTAGACTAAATGTAGTCAGGAGTGTTTTGTGAGGAAGATGTTTCCAGTGTTTGTAACAGAAAAATCAAAAGGAATATCAGTTTGACTCAAACACTGTGAGTACCCAAGCAAATTATAATCGTAGTGCATTTAAATATAAAATGATTCCAAAGAACCACCTATTAAGTAAGCAATAATGATTCATCCTGTTCAACCAATTCTTCTGTTTCGATGCTGTGTTTTGCACATTTTGTTCCCCTGGCAATGGACAAGCCTAGGGACCCAAACAGACAGCAATTTTAGACTAGATTTCCTGATTGGGAATGTGGAGATGTTCCTCGGCTACCACTCAATAAAAACTCTCAAAAATGTCTGTCACACAGAGAATTAGGACTCAGTAATAGTATGCTATATCTATTTTCAGCTGACTCTTTGGTTTACTGTTTTCTCCAGCGCTGTGCCTGAAAATCTGCAGGGATAATATGATGGCAGCCTGATCCATTGGCCCAGTCAGGCTGGTCTTTCTCTCTGTTAAGCTCACATTTTAAAAGACAGATTTTAAAAGATGGATTCAAGACCAATTAAAGATTTCATAGTCTCCTGCAGATAAAGAGCTACGAGAGTCTCTGTTTTCAAAGAAATGTTTCTCCCTCCAAGAGAGAAAGACTGAGAAAAAAAGTCATGGTAGATGCAAACTCTTACACCCATAAAATAGCAGCTGAGATGGTGGGGAGGTAAAGATTACGAAGAATATTTGCATTTGTAAAAAATTTCCTGTTTTGCAGGAGCTTTGTTTCTAAGCAAGGCCAGCTGAAAGTGGGGTCAGGCCAAGCTACTCATTTGACTTAAGCATGCATAATTGACACCCACATTTTGGACTCCCACATCCCTGAGGGTGCTCTTGGGAGGCCCCCTCGAGTTCTGAGTGGTTGCAGAGTAACGATGGAAATGTGGGAGACATTACATTCTTGCTGTGAACTGGCTCAAACGCAATTAATTACGCCTTTTTCTCCTGCTGGATTCATATTACTATGAAAGCCAGAATATTTGTTCTTCCAGCAAACACAAGAGCCTTCTTTTTGTCAAGCTTATCAGAGTCACACAATTCAGTATTGAATCTTCTTGGAATGAGTAAATATTCTGTGTATAATAGAGCCAGAAAATGTGACTACCTCAGGATATGCTTGTCCATCAGTGCACTGGAAGCAAGGAGAGGCACCCTGACCTTTGGATCTGTGTTTAGGGAAGTACCTTTGTTAGAAGGTGGTGCCCATGTTCTGGAGCCAAACATCTGTTCCTTTATATTAAAACGCTGCTGCTTTTAGCAATATCAAACTAAGTGCCCTTTGACAGTGTATAAAATTAAGAGGATAAGACAAAATTCAGTTTTTTGCAAGTGATGCTCATTGGGAGCTGCTGAAACCATAATGATAGTTTAAATAATGAGCTAAATAAACTAAAAGATTGCCATGCGACCTAGCAGCAGCTTCTTTCCTCTCTGGCCCTCAGACAAAAGAAATGTGAAGGAAAATCTCAGAATTAGTGGGACTGGAGGATGTGAAGGAAAAGAGATTCAGTACCACTGAATACACCTCGAGGAAGAGATGCCAGTAGACAGGTTTGTGTGCATCCTGGAGTGTCTACAACCTGCATGTTCCTCTTGCATGACTCTCTGGCTCATCCTAAGACAGAGAAATATCTATTCTTGGGTCTGAAGGGTTGATCACATAGAGATAATTTCTCCAGCAGGCTTTGGAGGTCACAAGCATCCCTGCATTACTCCAACAGTGATGCTTGCCCTTACAGCCATAACTGAATTGCTGGTGATTTACAGGCTTGATCACTTCTTTGGAGATAGCTCTGCAGGGCATTTTGCAAGCCCTGGTCAGCTCTTGTGCACTCCCCTCCTTGCCTGGAGGCTGCAAGAAGGAGGCAGGTCTAGCAACAATCCTGAACAAGACACTTCAGCTCAGTGCTGCTCCCAGTCCCACCATTTGTAGCTCACAATTCCAGCAGACCTTCCTCACATCTGCCTGCAGAAAGACTACATATACCTCCCCAAAGACATCTGATTAACTGCTGATGTGTTTATCAAAAGAAAGATGCTCTTATTTTGGGGAGAAACAGATGTGAAAACACATTCCAGGATATTGCAAACCAGCAATCTTTCAAGACCACACCTTAAGCTACAACACCGTGAAGAATTCAGCTGGACAAAATTACCCATTGCCTTTGATGAATCCAGAGTGCTACCTATCACTTATTTATTGCACACTTCACTAAAAGAGCCTGATTTTGTAATGATGGAAGATTATTACATCTGATTACATTGCACATGACAGGGCCTATATCCTATCCACAAAATGTTTCAATTAAATATGGCAATCTTGATGTGCCCTCTTGATCAAAAAAAAACCACCCAAACTGAGACAGGAGATCATAGTTCATTCAATAGTACAGAAGTCAAGCAACAACATCAACAGCCTTAGTAAATACAACAGCTGAACTGGCTGTACAAAATGTTTCTTCAATTCAAGTCCATCCCAGTTTCTGAATTTTAAATTAAACTAAACCAAAATACGCCAAATTAGAATAACCTCTGAAATTCCCCTTATATAATTTATTTAAAATTTCCATCTAAAATTCATTAAAATCACTAGCTTGAGCAGAAATTCAACCTGCTGCATAGAAGGATGCACAGCTGAGTAAAGTCATTTTTCTTGTTTCATTTAGGTATGGTGTTTGGCTCCAGAACTATACAGAACATCTCACTAAAGGTGGGAAAAAAAGGAGGAAGAAAAAAAAAACAACCTCTTGCTCTCCTGTTGGGGAAAAAAAAAACCCAAACCAAACCAACAAACCCAAACCAAGAAAAAGTAACCTGCTTTCAAGCCTTGTGCAGTCATTTATGTCCTTCTTGTAGAACTCAATCGACTCACCTTCTAATCCTCCACAGCTCTGATTTATCCCAATAAATAGATACTGACTCTTGTGTATCCTGACTTGGGTTGCTTAGCTAAAAATGTGTGTGGTATTTGAAGAGAGCTCTCAGTGTTCTCTTTTGGGTGAGGTAAAGTGCTTTGAGATCTGCTCCTTGTTAGGCCAAAAAAAAAAACAAATCCCTGCAGTATGTGCTGTCCAGTTCCCAGAAATGGGAAGAAAGCTAAGTTAACTGGTACTGCTCCAGAGGTTGACTCCTGGAGGCTGTGTGAGCTCAATTCTTGTTAAACACTGACAAAACAAAACCAAAACAACAAAATGAGATTTTTCTATTCTTCCTCAAGTGGTCTTAGAAGACAAACAAAGAGATGAAGCCAATGGTTCTAACAATATTGAGCCAGTAAAGCAAACAATTTTAATTTTAGCATTCTGATAACGTGGTGTAGCAGTTTAGAAGCTATGGAAATACCAACCTCCAGTCAACTCCTGAATAGTGACTTCAGACTAAACCCAACTCAGTCAAATCACTTAAGCTTGTCTAGTTTTCTTTGAAGCCTGGGAAAAATCACAGTTTTTGACCAATTGCCATGGAAAACTATAAATCAGACTATGGTCATTGAAAGTTAGACTCAGGTTCACCATATGGTTTCTAAACCTGGAGAATCACTGATGCGTTTTGAGTTCCTGATGAAATCTGAAACATTAGCTGGTTTCACATGGTTTCAGATTCCCTTTCAAACATTTCAAACTCCCCATTCTCTCACAGCATACATTCTTTCATTCATTCTAGAATGCGTTAGGAGATCACAAAGGAAACTTAAGATTAAAAAGAAGAAAAAGGTAGAAACATACAGTTTTCACAACTGTGTATACAACCAGCTTAATGACCCGGACAAATGCACTTAATTAAGCATTTATGTGCACAATTACCCAGTTTGTGAATAAAGTCTTTACCAGTACGTGTGCTAACCGGATGTCAAATGTGTCTGGACTCTACATAGCCCATCGTAAGACTGACCTTACAGAAACATGGCCTTCAACTTAATCAATTGTTTTATCTGTTTCAAGGCTTGTATAAAAAGTCAGATATATTCAGCACATCAGCTCAGTGTAAAACTCAACAGCCAACCTGGGAGGTTAGGTTTTTGTTTTGCAGGATTGTCAGTGTAACTTGCCCTAGGTGTTTGGAAGCTGAGAGGTTTTCTTTTTTACGGTAAAGTACAGAAACTGTTTAAAAAAAAAAAATAACTGCATACTTTTTCCATTTTGGTGAGAAATAGTTAATGTTCCATTGTCTTTGATTTATTTATTAAAAGTATTTTACCAGGAAACACAACAGAGACAGGCCTTCTCATTTACAGTGAGACCCCAGAGAGCAGTAAATTTACATACACAAAGGACTAGCATCAACCCCTGAACCTTTAATGTTTATTTTGATAGCCCACCCTGCTGGTAAGGCCTTTTGTTAAGCAGCCAGGTACAACAAGGCAAGGATCCAAACAAACAACACTGGTAGCTTTGTTGACCAGGTCATATGATGTCCTGCCCTTGAACAGTACCCCTTGTCTTTTTACCCTTTGCCCCCAGAAAATGAAGTTAGTTAGAGTCCCTGTGGCAGATTTAGCATTTCCTTTCAGTGTCTGCCAATCTATCAAAATTCAGCTACCGCTGTGAACCCATCAACTCAGTGCAAAAAAGAACAAGGCTTACCACGGACCCCCTCAAAGTAGCAATCATTTATCCCTTCCTGAACTTTAGCTGACCTTTGTAAGCACGCTGGCAGTTGAAGCATGTAGCACCTTGTCGAGTGCGATCTGGGCTGTGGGTTTTTCTCTCCCCACTCAGCCCCAAACCGAAGCTTTTATTTCATTTCATTAATAACAGCGTTGCATTTAGGAACAACCACTTGAAGGCAAATAAACTCTTCAACAAGGGGATGCAATTGCTGTAGCACCACGCAAAAGAACAGAAACAGATACAAAAACTCTGCATTTACAGAGCCAGTTTGCATCACTCTGTAGAGGAAATAAAACAAGTGGATTCCATTCACAAAGATTTATCGGAGGGAGGAGGGGAGATATTGTTCGCAGAACACAATGATGCGTTTATATACAAATAATTGCAAAGTAAAATGAATCATATAGAACATTCCCCTCCAAAACTGAGACTACCACATAACTGCAATATATCAGCCAAATATTGCGGTGGTTTCGTTTTTTTCTTTTAAAGCAGAGGGAAAATCTAGATTGCGGGAAGGGTTATACACAGTGTAACTCCCACTGTAAATTTAAACTGACCTAAGGGACATAATTACATACATCTCATCACCAGACAATATACTTTTTATTTGTTTGAATTTTATTTGTATTGGTGAAACTGACCTGAAACTGACACAAGTTTATTAGAAAAAGGACTCTCAAAAACAGAGTGGGCTGGTCTTCTTACTTAAGATGGATGTGCCAACTTCTAGTATGATTAGAGAAATGGATAACTCACTAACATCTGTGCAAACTACAATAAAAAGGGATTTAGTGTTACCCCAAGGAAGGTAAAAGAGGCTGTCTGTCCATTAAACGCTTTATTACAGTGCCAGCAGCTTTTTTCTAACTCAGTTATTCCTGCACAGAGCTCAGCACTGTGACTGCCTGTCATCCTTACCAGACAGTGCTTGGGGCTTCGTAGTTTTTTTGTGCAAGGTAGATGACAATCAAATGACTCATTGAGCAGGGAAAGCGCCTGACCCCTAGTGAAGGATTAACTACGGAAAGTGAGTGTGATCATGTCACACCATTACTTAGAATTTTCACAGTCAATTTCTGAAAATATGAGATAACTCCTTAAAGAGACAGCCCTCTCAGGAAGCGCTATGAGCCAGCAGAAATTCCCTTCCAGTACAAAGGCAGACAGTGCCATCACAGAGACATCTGCTTAGCAGCTCAGTGTCAACCAAACACCACCCTTCTCATGATAGCAGACAAGGTTAAGAGCGAGCAAGACAAAAGTCAGATGGTTTAGAACATTCAGGTGGTACAGGCAGAAAGCAAAGTGATAAGAGAGGAGACTATTAAATCTCGTGTAGGGACACAGTCTCTGCATAGATTAACAGAAGGACTTTTAAAACATAATCATTAAAATCTCTATACAAATATAGGTGGACATTTCAAGTGATCCCTGTTTTATGTCGAGAAAACCCTCTCTCAGAACACCTCATGAATGCAACTGTCCAACAAATCCATTGAAAGGAGTAAATGTTCTGCTGTGCTTACAAACTCATGAAGACTGTGCCACATCTGGGAATGCCTGTTCCTCCGTGGTACAGCTGGACCACTGTAAGGAAATCTCAAGAAAAACCACCGAAATATTGTTGGGTTCACCAGCAGCATTAAGCTCCAGCTTGTTGTCTCTGCGAGCCTATTATCACTTTCTCACATTAAAAACCCCTTGTGGTATGAGAAGAGGGGTCTGACCCATTAATCAGCAAATGAAGGGCCCATTTGCTCTGTTTTTACATAACACATTTTTTCGTGCACAGTTCTAAATGTGAGATTCATCAAGTTTCCACCAAAAAAAAAAAAAAATGTAATTCAGTCTAAGAACCTCAAAGCTTGGGCGTGCCAAAATGAGTTAACATCTGCTGCTGCCTGAATCTAATTGAAATGATTCATTATAAAATTTACAGATCTGCTTAATGATTTTGTGTTTTCTTTTTCAGAATCACCTTGTTCATTATCTCACCTTAGGTAAGCTGAATTCAGCAGCGCTGTAGTTTCCCTAACTGGCTGGAGTTTGTATACAACAGTTCCTAATAAAAGGAGGCTGATTTTCCCTTTGACATTGTGTTTGTGATTTTGTGTATGTGTGTGTGTGAATATACTCCCTCAGAGAAAAGCTCCATTATCATCGAACAGAGACCCATTAGGGGCACCTTGGAAATTTGGACCCTTTTACTAGAATCAGGGCTTAAATAGCACTTTAATTTATGGCAGTTTTCTGGCTGATGGCATTTTTGCTCTCAGGTAAGGTCATCTCAATATATATCCCTTTAGAGAAAGCCAACACAAAAATCTTTTTATGTTTTTTGGGTGTTTTTTTTTTATTTTCAAGTAGCCAGCTACTCAGCTACTAAAATGTAAGTCACATACAGAATGTATGCATGCTTGATTCTACACTGTTTTTTTAAAGGGAAGATCCTTTATGTGTGTAAAAAAAAATAAAGAGAAAAGTGAAAGAAAAAAATGAATAAGCATGTGAATAATTAGATCAGAGATAGATGCCACCTTTTCTCAGTGTTGAAACTGTGAGGGGAAAAAAAGTGCTACCATATAATTGACATAATTGATCTATTTTTTTCCCTTTTTTGCTGCAGTAATTTTTTATGCATGCCATTGTTGCTGTTATTATCCAAGATGTGATCTTGTGTGGTTGATAATACTGACTAGATATGAATACTGGTAAGTACCAGCCAATCACAAATCTATAGTGTCTATTTCTGCATCACCAGGTGCTATCTCATGGGAAATATCCTCTTTTTTGGCAGGCACACAGCGCTCTGCATTATCTGTCATTTTCATTAGATTCAAGCTACAGCTGAGCCAAAAAGACTTAGTTCTAGCATATGTGCTCAAAATGGCCAAGATGAGATTGTCCAAATTCACCCTTTCAGGATTGTATTAGAAAACAACCGGAGCTAAAGCTAAAAATTAGAGCTAGCAAAGTACCTGAATTACATTTGGGAAACTGCAAACACCATAAGCTCAAAAGATTTCCAGCTTATCACAGTCATCACCTCCAAAAGCTCCAAGGAGCCTAAGTCAGCAATTTCTATGTTTTTCAACACTTCTTTTGTACAGACTAAATGTGATGATGTCAACAAAGAAGAACAAGGACATCACAAGAAGACAAAATCCTTCTGTTTTCCAGTGGCTCAGAAAACTACATCTAGAAGCCACTGATTACATGCAAATGCCATATTTAATAGGTCAATGTTATTATATTCTGAGTCAGCACTAATATATTAGTTAGGACTGTTGTTTATTAATAATTCTGTAGCTAAACTATATGAAATGGGACCATGAGCCTTTCTTCAATTACAATAAAATAGTAATACTGTATCCTCCATCTAATGAGGACAGGCTTAATTGGGATGGTTGCTTTATTAAGATACCTCCCAGGAAACTAATTTGGTATAATGTTAGTGAATAGCTGTGACTGCTGTTTAATTGGGATGGTACTAACAAAAACTCTGCTTAATGGGGATACATTTGGTCAGTACCAAGGGGTTAAGTGATACTTAAGTTGGTGTTAAATGGGTGTGAAATTCTGAGTTTTGTTCTTTTAATGAAGACATAGCTAACTAGGGGTCAGGCAAGTAAAACAGGCAGGAAAATAGAATTCTATAGCTATCATTTTTGTCCTCTCCTTTCATTGCAAGAACTTTAAAAATGGCAAATGACTTTTGGTACCATTCATTCAGTTCCTTGGATATAATCTCTTTCATCCATATTCTGTTAAAATGAATCAGTCTCTGACTTTCCACCTGATATGTTTCCACTGGAAGAAGATTTCACGTGACTGAATTCATATGATTTCATCTTGCATTTAGGAAGCATTTCTGGGTGGTCACTTAGCCAAGGGCTATGAAGAAGCCTTTACTGCACTTAAATCTGGTTTAATTTCATGAGCTGAAGCCTGAGCCTTCTGCTACTCCTATACAAAAGGATGAAAGTAGCAGGAAGGCTCAGAATGAAAATCAAAAGCCATACCCATGTCAGTTCTCTCGCAAGCCATCCATATGCATGAGAAAATGTATTTGTAGTAAAGTTCAATCTCCTGTAACAAGCAAATAGCTTACACAGACCTTCCTCCTGCATGTAAGCCTTTTGCTCAAGGAACCAGGGAAGCAGAAACAGTAACTTGATCTCAGTGATCAACACCCACATAGGAAGTTACCAAGAGCAGCACACCTACCAGCAGCTGTGGTATGTATTAGCTAATAAATGTTTTATGTTAAGAAGTTTTGGTCTATGGAATGTAAACCCTTAATTATGAGCTCTACACCACATCTAAAACATTTATCAACCAATATTGAATAGCAAACATCTGTAAAAATCAATCTCTTTTTGTGGCTCATTTGCAAACCAAGGAAGAACTAAATTGTGCATAATAAGCACAAAAATGATCAGAAGATCTGCAGAACTGGCATAAAAAGATAAAAGGATATCCCATTATGGGACTACAGCATATCTTTACCTAGAAATAGAATTCAAGGTTTATTGGCGACAGGAAATGCACCTGTTGGCACTTAATAAAAATATTTACAAGAAATCAAGTTGAAGTCTATGTTTTAAAATCAAACTTGAGGTATGAGCCCAAAACAGATCTTTGGCCATTTTAAAATGTAGTGTTACCTTGAATATTGTTTAATCCTACCAAATATTAAATTTCACTGCCTTAGTTACTCCTCTTGTACATTCTCTCTATTTAGATTGCAGGGGAATTTTGGGGTAAGGGGGTTGGGATGACATGATGCTTTCTTAGATAAATAATAATATACCTTTAAGCTTCTGAAGTTCAAATCAAGGTTTTCACTATAATCTATCTGCTAAATAAAAAAAAAATACAGAAACTGTCTTATATTTTGAATTTTTTTTGGCATGATTGTGGAACCAAGACGAGAGAATCTCAAAACATTAAAGTGAAAGAATTTACAAATAAACTTTCAAATAGTCTTTTAGCAGGCGAGTCTAAAGTTACCCAATATGTAAATTGCCTTAATAAAAGAAGAATTATGTCTTTTTCAGCAATCAGTTCAATTACACTGAAACCTTTCAACAGGGAAATCAGGTAGTTTTGCACAGGAAAAGTTCTTTAGAGAAGGGACTCTGGTGTGACATGAAAACTGGAAAAACATTCATGAGTTGAGAAGGTATCGAAATGCACAGGATTTTTAGCTGTTACAACACTGCAATAAATTGACATCTTTGCCAGTGTACACTGACACCATTCCGTGATTGCATTTGGCCTTTGTGCCACGTCACTGATCTTCCATTCTCATAACATTCATATTTAAAAAGAAGAGTTTTATGAAATGTGGCTTTTGAAAGGAGTCAGAGGTTCTGATGAGAAACTCTTAACCGATCCTGATAAGTATGATATAGGAAGTTTTTTTCAACATTTCGGTTATGACTTTCTTAAAATAGTCCCTTATATTTCACATTTTGCTGCAGTAAGGCGAGCCCAGTTTTGGCCAGAAAAATCATAAGGCAAAATTATACCTTGGGATAAAGGACCAGGATTTCTCTGGAACTTAAGGAGCATAATTTGGGCCCAAAAACATCTTGTGCTTACATCTTCTCCCTAAATTTTTGTAAACACTTTTGAAATTGAAGGTCCCACCTGGCCTTTCATTGGGCAATGGTGCCAAGATGCAGTGGGGAAGGACATGAAATCCTCAGCAGGCCAGGTCAGATGATGCACAGGATAATGATGGCTCCTAGTGATGAGCTAACCCAGTGTTCATCCCATACAGCAACCAAAGGATTAATGGTCAGATGACCATCAGGGCTAATGCTCAGCAGATATCACTGATTGTACTCCAAATGTGGCTTTGAGGGCACAAGGAAGATAATGGACCATACTTTGAGAAATTAATTTGTATTTTTCCTGTGGGGACAAACAACCATTTAGCTGCAGCAAATCTGGAATGCTGATGGAGGCCCAGAAAGAGGTAAAATAATGCCTTGATTCTGAATAAGAGAGAATATGATTTGTAACTGGCTTGGGTCTTTGAAATTTGCTTACAGTGATTGTCTCCTAAATACTTTTTTCCTGGCTTTGTTAGCCAGGATTCTCAGTATCCTATGATCTGTGGCTGATAAAGGTAGTTAAGGGGAAACGTTAAAATGGCAATTTGTGCCTGCACAATAGCTAAAAAAATTAACAAAATACTAAAGCATTATTGCAGTAGGATCTTTGCAAACTTCCCACATTAAACTAGGGCCATTAACTACACTGCAACTTGAACTTTAAAGAGCTTTGTATGTTATGAAGTCTGGGGGTATCACACCGTTATAACAAATATCCCTCATATTTTTAAACCAAATATGCAAAATAAAACTACAGATAAAGTAAAAATAACCAAGGAAAATTAGCAGGCAATTTCTCTAAAGCTTACATTCCATATCAGCTAAATATCAAGTGTTGAATGTGACTGGTTTTTGCACAGTGCAGTGAGAGCTAATAAAGCTGCTTTTTTCCTTTTTTTTCTGAGTAGTGTGTGTAATCCCTAGAAAATCTACCAACAGCTAATGTAAAGACAAAAGCAGGCTGCAGACCTATGTACTTTTCACTCCTCTGAAACAAAACAAATTCTCAGTTCTGTTGGGGTTAAGGGCTGGTGGTCTCATTTGAGCCCACAGTGGACAGTCATCTGCATGACATGGCTGGTGTGCCTTTTGCACAGTTCAGTGTGATTGGCAGTATTTGCTCAGGAGAGGCCCAAGGCTGGATGATGAAGTAACTTCCATTATAGAATACAGACAAGGTCAGCTTCATGCAGAGAGTAGCAACAAGAAGTCCTGGTCCCCAAAGCCTTTGTCCTACTGGATGTACGCTTTCGTATTTTGCTGTTATGCTTTAACAAAACAAAACAAAAAAAAATGTTTTTCAGCTGTTAACTGCTGTGTGCATGAAGGTTATCAAAACTGTGGAAAAAAGCTACATCCCACGTACAAGTTAAAAAACAACTGCTCTTATCTACTGCATCTAAAATAATCTGCGGCTGTCATAGATGTTTTTGCAATACTTTAGATAGAATGATTGATTTTAGAGAAGTTGTTTGGACTGCGTCTCTCAGGAAAGCTGTCCCTACAGCAGTAACTAAGAATAACAGTTGTGTTTTAAGAGTTATGCCCAGATTTGAGAGGCCCACCTGCAGAGCAGCTCGAAGTCTGCGAGCTTGCCTACAGAAATGGGATTGCTTAGAGCTGGAATGGAGCATTTGACATTGCTGTCTGAGCTGAATGTTTCTAAAGAAAATCAGTAAAAGCAAACCCCACAGTAAAGCAAATCCTTCAGACCAATGAACTTAGTAAATGCAGGATGAGGTTAGAGTTAATAGGAGCAACTCAAGTACTGAGAGAGACACTCATGCTACAGCCTGGTTTTTACTACCCAACAGTTTGTGTGACATTTAATAAACCTGAAATTCAGCTTATGCAAGTGGGCAACAGTTCTCAATCCTTGCTGTGATCTTAGTGCTTTGGTACCTTCCCTTCCCACGAGTCTATCCAAGACCAAACCCTCTGCTGAGACAAAGCAGCCACTGGCAGCCTGTAGAAAAGCTCAAGGAATTCAGCTTTTGCAACATGCATCTGAGTTCCCTTCAGATTTTTCTTTAACAGCAAGTATAGAGTTTGCTTCTCTTACTTGGAAAAGCAAGGACCCAGTTGTCTGGAACTTTAAGTTATTAATTATTGTCAATTTTCTTCTCAGTCAAGGTCTGTTCCCAAGGTCACTAGGGAACATTGACAGTATTTCACACTGTGTATTTAGTAGTCCACCTAATCCCTTTCTTTCCTTCCCCCTGTATGTTCAACCATCTCTCATTTGCATGCTGTCAGACAGGACAGCTTGCAGGGGTGAAAGAAAAATGTACACTAGACAATGTATCAAATTGCTTTATAATCACAGACAACAAAAACCCCCAAACTACCAAACAACTACATTTTTAAGTTAAGAAACAATTCACCTTGCTGGAGCCTCATGATGCCACTAACAGATTATTCCCATTATATACGTCTATTTACTTTGCTAATCAATTAAAACACTGAAGTTAACATATGCCATATTAAGTGGTGCATATGCTATGAAACAGTTTGTTAAAAAAAAAAAAAAAAGCAGAAATACTTTTGTGAACTTCTGTTCCCATCTGATGTTTTAAAACAGTCTTGAAAAATTATCATTTTCTAGCCCAAACACAAAAGCATTTCTCCCACCCTCTGCTGAGGCAGCTGAAGTTAATGAAAGAGACCTTAGGGGAGAACAGAAGCAAACAAAAAAAAAAAAAACCTCTTTGGCATGATGTTGGCCATCAAATCTTGTGGAAAGGTCTTAAAAATGTTTAGGGTTAAGCAAAAGACAAACTGTCTCAGAAATGAAACATCTTGTCTTTAGGCAATAAAATTTGGCTGCAACAATCTCCTGATGACAGACTCATTTCTGCAGCTCCTATGTGACACTATTCCCAGCAACACTGGACATCTAAGGAGAGGGCCATCCCCAGGCTAGAGTGCCTAGCATATAGTGCCTTATACTTTTGGAGGGGCTTGATTGCTTAGGATTGATGTCACGCAGATGAAAACAAGGGAAAAATAGGAAGGAGTTTTTTTCCCCCTGCTTGAAAAGAAGTGGTAAAAAGAAAACAATAAAAAAAAAAGACATTAGAGAAGATTGGTGGTTAGGTTCAGACTTCCAGGCCTTCCCAGATGGGACTGACAAGCAAACTGAGTGTGAATGCACACTGATACTCTCCCATCACTCCTGAGCATCCAAAGCATGGGTGAACAAGTACAGAATCTACCTCTCTTGGGTCTCCTTCCTGCCTCATTTAAAACATCCATACATCAACCCCACTGTTTCTTTGGCTGGATTCTTCATCATTACCTATTTAGTAAACAGCAACATATTGTCCTTGAACTAGATAGATCGGGCTACCAAAACCTAAAATATTAAACCAGCATTTTAAGACTAAATATTCCAGTGTGGTTAAACAGGACTCCTGAAGCACCCCAGGCTTCACACATCATTCTGATGAGGACATGTCATATTCTGATGCTGACATGTCAAGCTTAGGAGGTTTAGACAGGTACAGTTAAATCACATCACAGCATTGAACTTCAACTTCTAAAATTTTCATCTTGCTTGTACAGCGAGGCAGGAGGGCTGGCTTTACAGAGTTGACTGGCCACAAAAATAAAGGAGGGGGAGCGTGGCTTACCAGGTCATACAGAAATAAATAGGAGGGGGTGGGTGGTGGAGAAGACCTGTATTGTTTTCTACTCCCTATGTAAACTTGTGCATGACTATGTGGAGAAAGAGAGGGGCAGCAGAAGTGGAACGAGCTGCTCTGAGAGTCAGCTGCTCATCCCTCGCCAACACACCCATTTCAATTTGGAGTTCCAGGCTGTCACAGACCACTAGGGCTCACAGGTTGTTCCTTTCATTGGTGGAGACAGTTCCCATGGCAGGATAAATCCAACTTCAAACCGCCTATGCAGCGCACACAGCTGTGCTGACCAGATCAAATTTGAAGTTTTAGTGCATGGAAGGCACCACCAAACTCAATTAAGGTGAGCTGCTAAGCTAAATCTGCCCTGCCACCCCTGGGCAGCAGAAAGTTCTCCCTCTCACAAATTTCCCCTGTCAAAAAGCAACACAAAAAGCCCTTCAAAGACTCCTGGATGCCAGGCAGGAGTAATCAGTGAGGAGAGCTGCAGGGGATTCATGCAGTGCTATTAGCTTCAGCAGTAAACCAAGATACCCAGTGATAAAATCAGTTATTCTGCCATGAGAAGTAGAAGAATGTGTGTGACACCTCTTCTTCCTTGCCTTCCACCAGCAGGCTTCAAATACCCTTGGAAAGAAGAGCAAGCCAAGGCATTGAGACAAGCAAGAGGATGTTAGCTATGGATGCATCTGGAGCGTGGCAGCAAAAACCACACACTGTCCAGATGAGCACTTTACATCCTACTTTGTAGCATTTAATCTTGTGCTGATGAATTTTGCTCTAACCAGCAACAGCCAGTTAAAAACAGAACTGGATGCTGCAGCCAAGAGTTATGTCAGATATTCCTGTATCTTTGTTTCCCATCTCCAGTGGGCTCCCTTTATTACAAAATCCGCTGGAAATATTTCCTGGCAGCATAAGAAGCTGTAGTTATTGGGAAACAAGATATATTTTGATGTGCTAGAGGGAAGTGCTAACAGTACTGAGCTTCTTTTTCAAGAACTTTTAACCTAAACACTAAGAACTACTTCAAAAAGCCACAAGAACCTTCAAGTGAATTAAATCAATACAGCTTGTAGAAAAAAGCTCATTTGAAACAGTCAAACTTTCTTTCCATCTGAAAAATGATGTATTGCTAATTCTTTAAATCAAGTCTCGGGCAATAATGCCCAGGTGTTTTTCAAACTGAGGCAACATCTGACCAGCTTAGCAACAAAAACATATAATACTGTTTTCTGAATCATAGGAATTTTTGCCATTAGCATAACTGAGAGCAGAATATAAGAGACTGAGTTTGAAGGCTGTGCTAGAAGTGGGTGGCAGCATTCCAACCACACAGGTCAGCTGATTCCTGTGATACAAAACCTCCCCAGTCAAGAGCTCTCTAGCCCCAAATTTTTTCAGGGGATCTAAGTCACTTCTTCATTGAGCCTCTTTCTGGGAAGAATTTTCTATTTTTGCTGTTTAAAGGTTCATTTGAACATGTATTCTTGAATCCCTACATTTTTGTTCTCTGCCTCTGTATCACTTTTCCAGCTCTCCTTCCTAAAACCAACAGTTTTTCCAAAGGCTCTGCTGGTCAAGACTCCCCTCTACACAGCTGTCCACCAGAGTCAGTTAAACAACTGTTAATAAAGAATCCCTTTTCCAAATAAAGCCTTGTGAAAAGAAAGTTGGAAGGAAAAAAAAAAATCACACTGTGGATTTAAACAAGTTTCCTGCAAGGTAAGAAAAAAAAAAAAAAGCCACTTTAGAAGTTTTGGTCATAATTCTAAAGTAAGTATTTTAGAAGAGGGTAGCTGAACCTGAGCCTCCTTCCTCACTATTCATTTGTTTCATACTTCTCTCTTCACCTGTGGTTCCAAAAGCAAGATACTGTTAAATTCCACATAAAATGCAAACAAATACACAAAAATCTTTGTGCTAAAGAAATTGATTATTTTTTTGTTTGGTTGGTTTGCTTGGGGGCTTTGTTTGTTTGTTTTCTGGAATCATGTTCTCCCAGTCAGGTCTGGACAGATGAAGATACAACTTTCACATTCTTTAAGGGTTGAAGTCATGAATTTCCACGAATTTTTCATTAATTACTTTATCCTTTTAACCCCAAATTTAAACTCTATATATTTCAGGAATATGACACCTTCAGGGTGACAAGATCTATGGCTTAGGATTTCAGCAACCGTAATTCCTCTGAGGTTTACAGCTTTTATCAAAAGGTCATCTTACTAAAATTCAACATGCTAATAGACCACAGTGGAGAGTAACAAAATTTCTGGTCTGATAACATAGCCTTTTTTTTTTTCTTTCTAACATTTCAGTCAAAACACATTTAAGCTCCAGCACCCTATTTCCTTAAAGAATTAAAAAAGCAATTTTGTGGTTCAAGCCTCAACCTCTGGTTGTTTGATGGCAATCAGAGGTCAACTCATTTTAAACTGCTTGATCATGTCATTTTACTTGACCATTTTTGCCTTAATTGCAGATCACATTGGCTGTAGCACAGTATTCTATAAATACTTGAACAATCTGTTCAATAGAGTGATAAAGCTAAGCAATTTAAAAAATAAGTTGAGCTGTGTCACCTTCTTGTCAACTAAGCTACTAATTTAACTATATGTAGAACTTATATAATGAACTGCTATGCTGAGCACTGAGTAGAATTTCTAGTTATTCGCTTTCAGTGCTCATTAAGGTGAGAGATGACAGGACTGGCCACGTGTTCCTCTACAGCTGGATATCACTGAGCTTATAACTAACCTGGCTAGAACAGTATTAAAAACACTTATCAGCATTTAAAGAATGGAGTATTTCAGCAGCAGGCTAGTCCTGCTTGCCCAAGCCCTCATGTTTTACTGATAGTACTGTGGATGATAGCAGAGTTTTAATTATTACAACCATTTACATATAGAGTTGCTAAAATTATTTCCCGTGCCCCAGCTCTGTCCAGGCCATGATCTCCTTAAATCACTGTCCTGATCGCTCCTCACCCTCATCCTTACATTCCAGGTTCTGGTAGCCACTTCCACCTCCTACATCACCTTCTCATTACAAAAGTTAATTTTGAAGGACCTAAACTGTCTTCAGCTGCCCTTTCCCATCTGCCACTCTCAGCCATGAGCTGTCAGGGAAGGGGTTTCTTTTCAAAGGCTGAATTCCCAATGCTGGTACAAATGGACCACAAGGAAGAACATTGCATCTCTGAATCCAGGAACCCTGGAAGACAGACTACAACCATTAGCAGGTGGCTGAAAAGTCACTTTGCTAATAATTCATCCCTCTGCTTCAAAAACATCTTCCTTTTCTAAGGATCCCTTCCTGGAAACACTGCTGTAGCAGGTAACTCCTGAAGAAAAAGTCTTTCCACCTTGGTAAAATGCTGATTTAGACATCAGAGAGAGAAGAATATCTCATAATTATAAACATGCACAGAGAATTGTGCAATGTCAACTATATGTCTGAGAGCATTCACTGGGCAGTTCATGGAAAACCATAACTTCACAATTCAAAGTGAACAGATAGTTCCAGAACACTGTCTTCCTGCAGATTGGTATCCTGGAGCCTTAACTTTGAAATCTATGGAGACACAAGGTTCATCCAAAGCTTTCCTCTGCTGGGATATTTAGGACTTCCTACAGTGTAAATGCTCTGCTGTCTACTGAGTTATGAATAACATCCAATATTTTTCTCTCAGGTGAGGACTAGTAGACTCTACCTGTCTGATTACCTGGAGCTATTAGGAAATGAATCCCCTAAAACCAGTATCCATCTACTGATTTTTGAACCTCGGTTTCAAGGGTATTTAAGCATGGGAGGGAGGGACTTACAGAACCAAACAGGCTGTATGATTGTGCATGTTTTGTTTCCATAGGAAATTAGGCTAAAAGATGACTAGTTTTAGTTTACTTTGATTATACTGCAACAGAAAAGTCTTAATATACCAAGGTATTACTTGATAGAAGTCATTGTTCCCTTCTGAAGAGCTGTCCTTGTTGAGTTCTGTTTGCTCAGGGAAATGACACAGCTTAAGTTTTGATGTATGCTTCATTTTTAATGCATTTTATTGCTAAGAGAATACTTGTGATTGTTAAAAGGTACTTTCCACTTGGATTTCATGTGATTATATCAGGGCTGAGGAACCTTTTACTTGCTGAGCACAGAACACACCTTCTCAGAGCATTTGGCAGGCCACACTAACACATCTCCCAATGCTAACCCGTGCTAGCATGAAGAGAGGAATAAAACACAGGACACAAGAAACAAAATCAGAGGCTGTAGCAAGCCCAAAGGCTTCAAGTTGCTCAACACAATGTTATTGACAAACAAACAATAATTAAAGAAGATGAAATAAGCTTCTCAGGCCTTGTTCTCACAGATTTTCCTCTAAAAGGATTCCCCATCACTGGCCATAGGACATAGCACCTTGCAAGCAGGGTTTTACATTGCAGGAGCCACAGCATACAGAAAGTATGCAGAAGTCAAAGGATGAAGATTTATAATCCCTATTTAAAATCCCTATTGAAATCTTACCATCCATTAAGTCAGTGCAAATTATGGACCAGGACACATTTAAGAGTCTAAGCCTTTCTGCTTTCTGCTTCCTTAGTAATACAGGGTCAAAATTGGTATTATATAAGAATGAACACCTTCTGGATTTAGCTATCTTTTTAGTACACTTTGAAAAGCTTAGGAAAAAAAAAAAACAACAACCACATGTTAATAGAAATAAGAGAACAATTTGCTGGTTTGTTTTTAAGCTCTAAAAATGTGGACTTCTTTCTAAGACACAGTTGTTAATTTTTCTATCAGAGGCAGCTAGGAACTCCAGTTTCCTTGTTCCATTTTAAAATACTCTTTTGCCCTTACATTAGACGAATTCTTACAAACCTCTTCTTTCCATCCCATTTTCAAAGTATGACATGAAGAAATTGCTGGAGCTAGGGAAGTTCTTCCACTATTTCTTTAGTGCAGGGAGAAAGAACTGGTTGCAGCTTACCCTTAACTCCTTCCCTTCTGAAACAGTCTCCTTTCTGCTCTTGACTGTCTGCTGGGTTTTCACAGAATTCCCAATACTGACTGAAAATGAACGTTTTAAAAGGCTGAGTCACCCTGCAGCTGACACAGCAGTGGTGCATGCATGTCCTGCAGGAGAGCAAGGCCTTTATTTAACAGGACTTTCTTGAACATCCTCTACCTTCATGTCCTCAACAGCAGAAGAGTTTCCTCAGCATGTGTAGCCAAGAAAGCATGAGCTTGCAGACACAGTCTGGCCTGGGTTCCCTGCCTCGGTGCAGAGCTGCAACAGCCCACCCTTTCCAAGACAAGAACCTTTTCCTGCTGCCAGTAACTTAAAAAAGTCATGTCATTCAAATAGTTTAAATCTGTCCTGAGAAATCAGAGTCAAATCATTTGCCTGATGGGAGCTGTTAAGCCTGCACAAAATAGGTTTTTTTTATTCCCTCCATCTCAGAAAAAAAAAAAAAAAGAAAGAAAAAAAGAAAATTCCCAGGAAATTACATTAAGACTATTGAAAGATTAAGATTTATTTTATAAAAGTTAAGCACTTACAAGATAGGGAATACTAAAATTAGGTGGTCCATATGACTTCAAATCTGCTTTCTACTTAAGTGTAACATAAACTGTCCTTAATTATATTATTACTTTTCTCCACACAAGCCCTGCATCATGCAGCATATAGGGGGGGCACCACAACTCAGGGAAAGAGGCAGCTGTTCCAAGAATACCTTCTCAGCTCTCCATTTCAGTTTCTGCCTCTGATGCATTTGCTGAACCAAATGCTGAATTGCCTTGACATCTATTGCTAGGGTATTTGCATGCCTCAAAATTACTAAGGATGTTTCTCCCCAGGGAGATGGACAACACTATTTTTCCCATTTTACGGGCAGCAGAGTCCCTGAGTAAGTCTGGGTCATAAGTTAAAGCCTCTTGTCTCCTGGCCACATGCTCCAGCTTCCAGATCTGCATATGTAATTACTGCTTGGTTGACTCAATCCACCACTGTAAGAGCTTAGGAAGCCTGTTATTTAGGCCCTGTATGTTCCATGCTGAGCAGCCAGACTTGTGATTGAGTTTTCTTGCATGTTATTTATTCATGTTTTAGCCATGTCTTTTCTCTCCTTGCAGTAACAAGTGTTATCACTAACTTTCAACTGTTAGAGCTACTAAGGCAATGATAATTGCTTTGCAGATAATTACCTGATACTGTGCCTTAGTTTATTTCCAGAAAGCAGTTCATGCTGTGGTCTAGAAGAAGGGGGGTGAGGGCAAAATCTCACAGGGAAAAAAAAGAAGTATTGCATGATCAGGGAGCTAAAGAAATCACACGTGTGCCAGGCAACACCAACAAAATATAGCTTGAATGAGTAGCTTAAAATTCCAGCATTTTCTAAAAGTTGAGTGTTTTCATGTGAGACTGCAACGGTCTTACAGAAGCCTGTTGTGTGCTGGAAGTCCTAAGGGTTCTTTAGTTAAAGCAGTTTTCAATGTAAGTTGTTTATAGGAAAGCAGCACAAAATAACATAATCTTATTGTTTCCTATCTTCTTCTGACTTCCCTTATCTCACTCTTTCAAAATGGCAATCCATCCCACAGAAGATACTCTTTTTCTACCTTGGATCCTTCTCACATAACTGAAATTTCTATTACAGCTTCAACTGTGAATTTGCAAAGAAGGAAGGAAGAGGCAGTGAAAGTTGCAGTAAGAGAAGCAATTTATGTGCCACGAATATTAGCTTTTCTACACTGTCGTGGTGAGTGTGATAAGAAGTAGGCACCCATGTACTGTATGCACAGAATGAAACCTTTCCTCAGCAAACAGAAACTGAAATGTTTGCCCAAAGGATCAAAGATTCACACTGCAAAAGACTAATATTAGAGAGCAAGATAACCAATTACTGTTTCCAGGCCATGTGCAGAACTGAGTATTATATTTAACTCAGGTACAAATTTCATCCATTGCCCTCTATAAACTCCCACAGCAACACAGACTCTGTGAACAGAGGAGAAGTGAGTAATTTCTAACAAGGTCTATGTATGAAAGCATAGGCAAATTCATACACAATTCATCATCAAGGAATTTGCCATTAATATAGGAATCATGTTTCTATTCTAATGTCTTACAGTTTTTCAGTACGCTTAAATGCAGTTAAGAGAAAGTCAAATTGTGAACCCTTAACAGTTGTTTTTTAACCACTTAGCCTGTCTAAGTCAGAGAAATCCTTGGAAGAATGAAGTATGAATCAAAGTCAGGTTTGGCTTTCGCAACTTGATCCTATACATTGTAAACTGGAAGGTGAGGTACCTTAGTGTCTTAGAATACCACCACAGATTGTTTCCATCCCTTCCAGGATTTCCAGGCTCATCCTATCATCTGTGCTTGCTAAATACATTCAGTGAACGGTTATGTGATAAACATGGTAACATCTGGAAGCCTACAACACTCAGCACTGTTTGGTTAACATTTAAAAGTGTGGGCTGTGTAAAATTCAGGGGGGAGAGCACTGATCCATCACCAAGGATAAGGAGAAGGAGAGGGCTGTGTGGACACTGACAACTTTCCAGCACATCATTATTGTCATTGTTATAAATGATAACTATAACTTGCTAAGTAATTTCACTCTTCAGAGTACATCCATCCTGTTCTTTTGGCTTCTTCTCAATCCCTTTTTTCCCCCCTCTTTTCTCCTTTCCAGAAAAGGTAAGGCCCACAGTTGGCCCAACACACTCACACCATCCCCTTTCTAATAATGCCCCTTACATCAGTGCCAAACAGTCAGGCTTTTCTGAAGCACTGAAGTAATTCTGCAATACCCTCACTGCTGTGGAAACTGCTGAGCAAAACCCTCACACAATGGGTCTCCCTGGCATTCTTTAACCCTGTTGGTGATGATAAAGTCTCATAAATCTAGGTAAATCTTTAATTGTACCTTAGGAGCACTCTGATATTATAACTATGAAGTAGTAATAAAGAATATGCTGACAATTAGCTCCAGTAAGTCTACACTTTATTGAATAGGGGGAATTGCTTCTAGGGTTAAACTAGAGTTGTGTCATGGGTTCTTGTTGCTATTTTTGTTTTGCCTTTGCTAAGCCAATTTTTATGGGTTAGCATATATGCATAGAGCACACAACACCTGCACTTTTCTTTTTTTTTTGGCAAATGTTTATCTCCTCTCTTTTTCCTTTTCTCTGGAACATTTAGAGCTCTTGGTATTGGAAAGCCATTCTGATTCTGGAAAAACTAAAGATGTAACTGCATTTTTACCACGTGTGGCTCTTTCCAGTGGCAGTTCTTTTTCACTCCAACTCTGGTTGAAAATTAGGAAAGGTAGACTTCTTACTGTGGCTTTGGAGTTCTGCTGATATTGGCAGAAAATCAGAACATGTCTGACTGAAGGATATATCTTTGCTTTTAAATGTCAGTGCTACATTTGCATGTATTTTCTACCAGTGTATGCAAGTTATTTATATCTTAAACCAAAGCATACATTTTAACTTGTGTGAATAATGCTGAAAAATAGTAATTTCTTTTACTTTGCTAATTAAATCATCTTGAAAAATGGTCTAGGTACTAAGTGACAGAATTAACAAGGGCACTTTGCAGGATTTTGATGTTTTCTTGATTAGATTGGGAGTATTTCATATAGAAACAGTATTTGATGAAGTGGTTTTAGCAAAGTGAATGAATGCACGACCCAAGTTTATCTCAGTATCTTCATAAAGAAGCCATCTTAGCTGTCAAGGAAGCCCAGCCAAGAGTGAAAATGACCTTTGATCACAGCTAAGCAAAAGGGCAGCTGAAAAGAATAGTGAGAAACATTATTCTTAGTTCTGATCCTTTGGGTTAGCTAGTGTTATTCCCAACAAATGTAACTCATTGTACTGAACTTTAATAGGTCAATATTACAGGACTATTAGGTCTAAACCCCACACAGTTGTTTTCACTTTTCCTTTTATTTCTTTTCTGCAAGAAATAGTGACTTTCATGTTAATAAAAAAGAGCTGGCTGGAAAGATTCTGTGAAAGGGGACTATATTTTAAAGAGTTGCATGTCAAGATGACTTTTTTGAAATAGTAAAGGAGATGGTCAAAATACTTCTATTGGCAACGGCCACAAAAATTCCCTTAGTCTCTTCCAAGTGTGATTCCTAAACCTTCCTATTTTTAAGCCAGAAGAAATAATAAAACTGTCAAAATGTTTACATATAGTGCCTACCACCTGAGGTCTCAGACTGCTCTGTCAATATCCTATTAATTGCATTATAAATTTTATAGAGCTGGAAAGTATAAAAACTCCCATTTTACAGATGGGGAAATGGGAATATTAAGAATTCATGCACTCAGTCACACAGGAACTAGCAAGGAAAGAGGGTTAGAATGAAGATCTCCAATTGCCCAACAGCAGAGCTCATTAGATAGAAGTCGAGCAAAGAAAAATATTGCATTTGTCCCTGAGATTTCAGTCTTCTAGATATGAAATAGTTTGGTACTAACACAATAGCAACACATTTCCATGGATTGCTCCAGGAGGACGGCAATTTGGAGCAAGTTACAGTAACTCTCTGGCCAAAAACAACACAATAGATTTTTACAAAAATAAACTGCAAAATAACAAATGGTAACAAATATTTTTTTCATTGAAATATTAAAAAGGAAGGCAAATAAAAGCCAGGGAGGATTATTAAAAAGCTACCCTATCTTCATAAAAATTCAGTATTGGTAAATGCAATAGCCTGGATTTAGTTTGCATGTGTTATATTAATCCTGGTCATACTTAAAATGGAATATGGAGGGTATAAAGAGATCACATCCAAAGCACTCTCCTTGAAATTTTTAAAATTACAAAGAAAATCACAAAATGACTCACAGAGAAGGAACTAGGAAAGGTGATACCCACTGATTGTAACCTGCCTGACAGATGTCATTCAGGCATTGAATTTGATTTGATTTGCAAGGCTACATGTATCACCTATGCTTTAGCAGATCCATGTGCTTCAAAGGCAGCAGGATTTATCCCATACTCCCATTCAAACTCTCACTATAGTCACTATTCTGTGCACATGCCTCACGTAGAAATCCATTCCAGTTATGTAAAAAAACTTCAGTCTGTAAAAACCAAATACATTGCAGTATTGAAATCTCAAAGCACCTTGCAAAAATTCATGAAATGAGGCTTAGAAACCCCTCCAGAAACTACTTTCTCCATGAGTGTTTTCAAATACTTCTTTTTTTTTTCCACGTGGTTTCCACACAGAAAGAGAACAGTTTCTCTGGGAAAACATTCTTTTGGCAAAACATGAAATCAGAATTTTGTGTTTTCAAAATAAGATTAATTTCTTTGCAGAAAAAAGATTAATCACCCCAAAAGGTAAATCTTAAACGGGAAAAAAAAACCCAAAAAACAAAAACAAACAAGCACCACCTTCCACTGGAAAATTGTTTATAGTTATTAAACCAAACCCAACCCCACACATCATTTACCTAAATAACTGCACACAGTATCAGTAGCCAATATCCTGTCAGTTAAAGTTCTTTTCAAACTTATTTCCTTACTTCCTGTGTGATTTCACATTGTTTTCATTCCCTTCCTAACTACAGTTCTGGGAATAGTTTATTGATTATGACTCATTGCTTGAAATTACACACAGATTTGGAAATCCAACACTTTCTCCACTTTTGACAAGTGAATTCAAGCTGTATCAAAGTTTTAGAAAGCTCAAGGAACATCGTATGTCAAACTTTGGACACAGAGGCTGCCTCCTGAAACTTAACTGCCCATAAGTTACTCAAAAAAATTCAGAGTTCAGTAGACCAGAAGTGTAAAGAAATTTTCTTTGCTTCTTTTTATCTTACTATGCTACTTTTCAACAATGTTTGAACTCACATTATCAGGTTCTTTACTCTTACTCCTTTTTTTAAAATACATTTACTAATATATCATTTTTCCCAGAGTAGTTCTGAGCAGCTTACATCCAGCTCCATTTTGGATGAATTTCAGCATAGAACAAACACTGCTTGTGTGATCTAGGCTTTGGAAAGTTATTTCCTAACCAGAGTAGGAATAAATGAATGTCCACAATTTAGGATACTTTTATTAGTCTGCAGTTTGAGCTCAGGCTCAGCTGCAGTTCCTACTCAGCACAGTTTCTGCTCGATCACCAATAGATGTGGGGTAGTGCAAAACTTCTTTACAGTTTAGTGGGCTTTGTTTGGTTTTCCACTTCCCTCTCTTACAATACAGACTGCCCACATCTCATGGGAGGATAAAGGTGTTAACACTGGTATTACTGCAGGTATTAAACCCTCACAGAAGTTTGCTCGGTGTCTCCTGCTTACATTCCCAGGATTAGGAATCTGGGGCTAGCAGAAGTTACATTTTTCTGCACTGTGAGGGTTTACTTCTTTCACATGATTGATTGCATTTCTTACCTTCTAGTGCTTCATTAAGTTCTTCCCTGTAATATTCCACATTTCAAAACTGTGGCACTATTCTGATAGTAAAGGCTTTATAATTATTTTAGAGGTATGTTTATAAATAAATATGTATATATTTGTTGGCAAGTGCTTTGGGATTTTGGGGGGTGAAGAGGTGCACGGAGGGGATGTTGTTTAGTCCTTCCAAGTTCAACATCTCTATGGACAGATCCAGAGGATTCCCACTACCAGATCATCTGCCCCATTTTCTCAGCTCGTTACTGCCATCATCACATAAGTGCCTCTACAGGCACCAGGAATCACTTATCACACACTGATCCCCAACTAAAAATACAGAAAGCCTTCTCCAGCTGCCAGCACAATAAACAGCTAATCCTCAAAGTTACACAGCAATTACATCTGCAATAGGTAAGGCACAAGCACACTGGTGTAACAAAGCAAGCAAGGCTTTTCCTCCTTGAACACTCACATTCTGGGAAGCTCAATACCTAAAGTTTGCTCGTGTTTGCTGTTTGGAAGTGAAGCCCCTATTCTTCTAATTCTGAGTCACATATTGACAGGTTGTCACCTTTCAACCCCTTTCCAATCCACCAGACCAGAGCTTTCAAAGAGAGCGTTTTGTATGGGTGCTAAACACACATTCCTGGAGCTTCAAATAAACCTAATGATCCAAAAGCACAGGTATTCCAGATTTTGGACAGTTAGTTGAAAGACTTGCCCATTTTTCTGCCCTGAACCTCTCAGATTTGTTCAGTGTCTGTGATTTAAATACAAGATCAAGATAGATTCATGAGAAATAACTATTAATGCTGTCTTTAAGAAAGATTTTATCTATTACATTGAAAGCTAAAATTGAAAGTTAAATTAAAAGCAACAATGCCAATGATAAAAAAAAATATGTTGATAGAAATGTTAAATAGGACAATTTTACTGTAGGCAAGTGGTTTCCAACTTCAATTGAATTCCTAATTAAAGCCATGACTGCTATTTATTGTGCAATATGCTTATTTGGTGCTGCAGCATCTGCTGCTTGAAAGCGGCATTCACCCTCCTCTCCTGGGTTAATTTAAGTTCACCCGCCTCCCCTCAGTTCAGTGCTTGCACTGGAGCCTCACAGAATGGGAATTCAGCACATTGCAGAGATTTAGTACCCATTCTAAAGCCCAAATCTTCTTTAATAAACACATTCTAAATACTAAAAAGCTTGTTTAAAAGTGGCAGGGGCTGCTCGCAGAACACCAAGGTGTCCCTGTGCGTGCCGTTTGCTCCGGTGTGCGTAGGGAAGTGTCCACAGTTTTGAAGTTCCCTGGGAGGAGAACTGGATGATTAAGGGGAGAAACCTCCCTTTGCAACCCACAGTTCTCACCCCACAAACGCAGCCACCCTGAAAAATAAAAGGCAGGGCAAAGTGCTTCCTTTCTCCCCTTCTTTACTTCTTCAGCAGCCTCCAGCACTGTGATTTATCACCAACGTGGCTTCTCTCCCAAGGAATCCTTCTGGAGCAGTACCACAGGATCCAGGCAGGGCCAAGGGCTGCTAGGCTGGTGTTCCACAGACACAGGGCAGGATCTTGCCTTTTCTCTGCAGTTCTTTTGGAATTTAAATGAACAGGCAGAAACAATTGTGGGGTAAATCCGGGGTCAGCACGGGAGACTGATTTGCCCACAGTCCCATATGGAGGGAGGAGGAGACCACAAAGGGGGAAGCACTGCACACAGCAGTCCCTCCCTCCAGCACAGCATCCTTGCCCTCACCACACATGGCAGCTGCTGAAGACAACGTGGCAAAGACATGGTTCCTCCAGGTAGGGACTGTGGGCAAGACAGACCCAGTGCCCACCTCAGAGTGGTGCCCCCAGGCTGGCTGAGCACTGACACCCCTTCCTCCTCTGAGACCTGAGGCTCTCTGAAAGGACCTAGAAGGTAAACCTCTAAATCCAGATGATCAAATACCTCTTTTTTGCTGCTGCAAGGAGCAAGCAAACATTTGTGCCAAAAAAATCAGTTTTGCAATATTCTCAGAGAAGTACAGCCAGTAGTGCCAGACCTACAAGCCAATGTGGAAGGAGGTGGAGAATGAGGAGACAATTTTGGTTAAAGTCTCCTATGAAGATGCTGCAGAGACAACTGACAAGACAGACCCACTTCACTCAATGCACGTAGAGGAATCAAGAAAGCATCACAAAAATCAGAATAAAGGCTGGAAATGTGCCTACATATTTTCCAGATGAGCATCTAAGGCAAAGAGGTTCCTCTGAACCCATTCACACATGCTTAAGCCTCCCAAGGTTTTGATTATGTAGAAGTGTGTGCCAGCACTGAACTGTCAGCTGGTTGGGGCCATCAGAGGACCAGGGCTGGAGGGGGCTAGAGAAGTTATCAATCCTTTCTCTCTCAGGTTATGATCTTTCTCCAGGTGTTTGCACAGCAACACAAGCCCAGCAGAGCTGAGGGTTCAGCCCTTGTTACCTGCACCCCTGTTACGCTGCCAAGGCAGGCAGGGACAGAGATACTGCTGAACCAAGACTCTTCTTGTAAATCAGTCCTCTGCCTCTCTCTCAAGATGCTAATTCTGGTAGCGGATTTTTGGTTTATTTGTTTTTCCAGGACTTATGTAAAGCATCTAGTTGTTCACGTGACAGCCTGGAGGTACATTTGGCTGCTCTGTCCAGGGCTGGCTGTACTAGGGCCAGCCAGGAAACATCAAAAAACTGAAAACCTTTGCACAGAGATGATACTATTGCCAAGGACTATACAATATGACTGAAACATTAAGGAATTTTTGGTGACTGTTTGGGGGAGGGAGAGAATTATACATTAAAACATAAGAATTCTCTTCCAGTGTAGTTTAAATTGCTTCACAATACTGATTAAAATAACAGAACATTATAGCTTGCTTAACTAAACATTATATTTCTAAATCCATTTTCAATTGTTTTCCTTCAATTTAAACATTTTGAGTAATTTTATTGCTATTCATACCTGCTTGATTTTTTTTTTATTATAAATTAAAATGCATATTTTTTATCTAGGTTACAGAGTGCTTGTAAATTTAACTCTTTCAGATCTGCAGACTGAGCATAGGAGAGCTATCAATGGCACAAACACAGTGCCTGTCCATTAGATTAAAATATTTATATTAAAAGACACTTTTTGGCAATAATGACAGAAATCACAGAATCACAGAATTAACAAAGGAAGTGGAAGAAAGGAAGGAGGGAAGACAGAGGGAGAAAGTTAGAATAAAGCAAAGGGTATAAGTTACAGCTTCAAGATTAACATTCCATTTTCCTCATTCATATGCCTTCTTTACATTTTGGGGGCTTCACTCCCTACTCTCCTCTTGGCAGGAAAAATAAAGCCAAGGCCCCAGAAGTTTTAAGAAATAAAAAAAGTGATCTAATTGTGACTAAAGGAAAAAAAACCCCTATCCTTAAACTGTGAAATAACAGTTAGTTGTAAATACACTTCTGCAGCAAGACAGGCACCTCGAGCTCTTCTCAGAGTGAGGTAATTACCATCAATGCTGAGAGACAGCCAGCCTTGGCTGGAGCCAAGCTGCACATCATTTGAAAACCCCTCTTTCAGCTTAACACCTCCCACATTTCCTTTTCCCCAGCCACCCTTCACTCCTTTTCTGGAAGCCTTTTCCCCGATGGCATGAGTCCACACCACCACCCTTCATAAAGTGGGAATCCCCTCAGAGTACTTGGGTAAAAATGGTATAACTGGCCCCACCACATTTATACCTGAATATTTCTAATTTCCCCAAGTCAGCAGGGGACATTCAGAGACCACTAAGTGCTGGTAACCACATCAAAACATTAATTAACACAACTATATTCCCACACAAATAAAGCATTAATATGGTAATTTCTAGCCTATAACCACCTGGTATCTTTTCCCCAGCTATATAGATAGTAGGATTAACAGTGCAAAGCAAGTATTATAACAAAGTCAAATTAATATCACCTTTTCCCAGTTTTATAATTCAGAATCAAACAATAAATTATAGAAGTCCTTTAGAAACCGTCCCTCATGAAATACTTCTCTTGGATCCATGCTCAAGGTGTAAATCCCTTTCCACTGAGTTCTCCTGGTTTCTATGTATTTCAAGGCTACTCAGTGACAGGATCTCAGCCTAGACAACTGTGATTGTCAAATGGCCCAAGAAAAATCCAAACCAGAAGAATTTTCTGCAGGAGTGGGACTTGGTTAATTCTTAGAAATTGGTTTTGTGGTTTTTTTTTTTTAATTTAAATCACCTCAGGCTCTAGCTACATTTGTGTCAAAAAAACACACAAATATATTTCTCCTCACTCTGCACTAATTTTGGCATTGCCTTCAATGATAAATGCATTTCATGAACGTTAACACATTATACATACATAATTTGAAAGAACTATGGGGAAAACAAGCAGCAAAAATATGAGCAATGTCAGTTAATGAAAAGCTCACATTTTCAAACTAGTGTTTGGCTAATTAAAATTGAATTAAGTGACTACAACATTAACTATATCAACTATTTAGCATAAAAAGTTGTTAAATATATCATGTTGTATGTAAGAACATCCTTGCAATCTTTAATTGTAAGAAATAGTCATGTACGATTTAATTGCACAACTTGGTAGGATATAAAATTCAGTTACATGAGTTATATTTAGCAAAATATTTTAAAACATGTTGTTTTTAAGATTGTGGAATTTCATGGATAGTGTAATAGAACTGAAGCACACTCTTAATTACATAATTATTTCCATTTTCAAAGTCCAACTAACAGCATAACTGATCTTGTTTTACAGACTAAGGTAAGAAAAGACATCAAGTGCTTTGAATTCACTAAGAAATAATTTTGAATCCTCACTTGAATCATTTTTCCATAAAATTTTGATCAAGTTAATCAAGTATCAGACCATACACAGTCCTCCAATTTTTCATAGAACGGATGTTCCTCATAAAGACATAAACACACGCAGAAACTTTCAGCAACACTTTAAGCTGATACTAACCTTATCACAATTAACATGTTTTAAAAGATACTAGAACAAAGCCTGACAAATCTGAATATGCCCAATAAGGAATTTTTTTTCATACAATTATTCTCATCAAACTTCTGAATCCTTCTTATTTTCCTTCATCCATAAGAGACTGCTATTTCTTCATCTATGATCATCTCTTGTTTTCAAAGTTCGAAGGGTTTCATATCCTATTCACCTCCCAGCATATACAGGCAGTTATTAACTTCTCCAAGAAGCCCATGCTACCTGTTGCTACATATATATATATATATATATACACACCTAAACACCATCACCAGTCAGGACATGGATTAAGGCAGAGAACCACACAGGAAAAAAAAAAAATCAGGTAATACTCAACGTTCATTAAAGTAACTAATTTTAAATGTGTTCTCTACTCTACTTATGACTCACCAATGGCCAGACTCCTGGTGTTGCACACAGGGAGGAGGTTCAGCAGCACAGCCCCAGTAAGAGTGAGGAGCTCCAGCTGCTCTTTGAGGATCCCCCGGGCCCTCATCTCAGCAGCACTTGTTTGCCTGGTTTCACACAATACCACCTGTCCTCCCTCATTATCAATCAGGAGTTTGTCTACCAACTTAAAGGGGCAGTGCCTGACTGATACAAGATGATGGAGTAAGAAACATGCTTTCCACAGCCAGGACAATAAACACAATCCCTTAAATTAAATCTCTCTCTAAATTAGAAATTTCCAACTCTTTTTTTAATATGATCCTAAGTAGTAGCAAGAGCTGTCATTCCTAGCTCTACACACACACGCACCACTTCGATGTAACTCATCTATCACTAACTCATTTGAAAGCCACATTTTATGAAGCCTTGAGCTAAGCTGCAGTTAATCATCTGGGCATGGCCCAGAGTGATTGCAAGGAAATGAAAAAAACAGCAGAGAAAAAGCAGATGAATGAAAGGGTGAAGCTTCTCATCAGCTACCCTTGAAAAGAAATTCGCAAGCAAAGAGATGCCACGAGCCTCTGGCACTTGTGCCAGTGGTGCATCCAGCAGCACACAGCACTGCAGCACAGGCAGAGAAGCTTCACGGGTGCCAAGGCCCTGCCAAAGCACTGCATACCCACAGACACCTTTCATGCATGCCCAATTCCAGACCCATTTTTGGATATCCTTTTGTTTAGCGGCACAGCCATTTAAATGGATACTCAAGGTTATACAAAAAGAACACATACACCTAATTATCAATGCCATTGTGCACTGAGGTCACAGCTCCACATCCCACTTCTCCATCTCAGTGGGCACAAAGCCCTCACTCATTGCAACAGCCACATGTTTAAACTCAGCCTCTCAAGAGATTAAGTGAAGCACCTTAAATAGCACAATTAAAGAACCAGAATACAGGGTTTAAATTCCCTGCACACAACCCACTAGCAAGGAAGGAAAAAAAAAAAAACAAACAAAAACCAACAAACAACAAATCAACCAAACAAACAAATCCCCATGAAATAAACTTAACTACAATGCTCATACATGGTCCTTACTTCAGTCTCAACAGCTGTGTTACCAGGGGTCAGTTCATAGAGCTGTCAGACCCGTCTGCATTCACTCACTGCCTCCCATGATCTCCCAAGCTCCCTTTCTTTCCTTAAAAAGATCCAGCCAGGTCAGCTGATGTTACTCAGGCAACTCCCACTGCTGAAATTCTGTACAATCTCCTTTTTGGTTTGGATTTTGGGGTTTTTCTTGGCGTTAAAACCCTTCTAATTGTCAGTTTCACCCATCTCAGTTTCCCCTGACTGTCTTGTTAAAATCAAAAAATACACATTGTTAGCAGAGTAACTCATGCTCTCCTGGAGAGTCTCACACAAACAAAATTTAACTATCAAAATCAAGTCATCTTTATGTCCCTTGTTGAACTCATTCTACCTTAATTAATCAAAGCTTTGATTCCACATTTCATATCAGTTTCCAAGTTTCTTAAGGAATAAAGATAGATGAAAGCAAGTTACAAGACCAATTGTATACATTTTATTGCCATCTTTGTAGACAGGGTGATCCACTGGATGATAATGCTGGTTTAAAGTGCTGTTTTGTGATCATCTCAATTTACTTAACACTCATTCTTGCATTAATATTTATCATGTCTGATGAGAATTGATATAAACAAGTATAATCAAGATTATTTTAGCATCCTTATTACACAAACTCTTTTGGGTAATTTTATGAAAGAGAAAAACATGGCTGTGTATTTATTTAGAGCTAGAAGTATCCCACAGGCCAGTCATCTTACTGACAACCTTACTAATTTTATAGCTCCAGTTCAACAGCAATGGAAAGAGTCCAGCGGGCTGGAGACATGTGTGGAGAGGTTGAGGGTACTAAATTTGTTTACTCTGGAAAAGGGGTGGTTTAGGGGAAATCTGATTGCTCTCTTATACTAGCTAAGGCAGGGTTATAGGAAGGACTCTTTTCAGAGATGCACAGCAAAAGAAAAAGAAGCAATGGTCACAAGTTGCAGGAGAATAAATCCAAATGGACTAAAAGGAAAAAAAGAAGTCACAGCAGGACTATTTACCCACTGGGACAGTTTTCTTAGAGAGGATGAAGAACCTCCATCCACAGAGATTTTTTTTTGTCTGCATAGGCAGACAAACTTTGAGCTACCTGCTCTAATTTCCACTATGGCCCTGAATGGAACAAGGAGCTGGGCTTCCCAGCCCCACAGATCCCTCCAACCCAAGTTACCTAATTCCAGTGCATGTGTAAAACAAAGCAGGAGAGCACCTGCACACCTCCTGCTTTGCATGAGATGAATCCAATCAGCCACCACAGAGACAACGCCTCCTAAAGCACTTATTTTCTTGGACAAAATAGCTGCCAGTTTTAAATATGATACGGAGGAGAAAGTGCTTGAAAAGATTCACAAAAAGATAGAGAAACTTATTAAGTGTTGGCCCCTGCCCTGCATATTTTAACAAACAAAATACATCCAGATTTTATGTCAACCTGACAGAGCTCTACCTACCTGAGAGAGAAGTTTAGGCTCTTCCAAGGCTCTTGGGTGCAAAACCATATTGGTCACAAATGGTAGGAAAGGAGCAGGACCCTTTGCATCCTGCTGTGTTTCTCTGGTAGAGAACACAAGAGGCCTCATTCTTTCTGCTTCAGCAATTACTTTACTTTGCATCAATAACCAAGACACCCCTCAGTCACTGATCCTAAAATCTTAACAAATACAAGGCAGTTACTTGAACTAAGAAAGCTGCCTCTGCTGACTTTTTTGAGCTAAGATGTCATCATATACTCTTATGTCCTTACCTAAAAACCTTCAGCACAAAAGCCTTTTTCACGAGGTAGGTGATTTTCTAGGTCAGTCTTAATGCTAATCTCCCTCTTTGGCTTTTTCCTCCCTGGTAGAATAGCACGTCCTTTGGTCTTGCACTGTTTTCTTGGTGGTAATCTGAGTAAGTAGATTGTCAGTCAAGCCTCTGGGCTTGAGTGTCTCCATATATCCAGGTTAAGTCCTGGCTCTCAAACAGAAAGAAACACACTGCAACACGGATCAGAGCAGGTACTTATGCTAAAAATCACCCTGCAATGGGAGCTGGGGACATTTAAGTTGTCAGGCGAAGACAGAAGACACACATTAGGAGACTGGAACCCAGAATAACTAGAGTCTCCCTTTATCTCTGAGAGTAATGGCATTAGAAACCCTTATAGCACTTTACCAGTTACCAGTCATTGCTCTCTCTCAGGAAGATCTGTTCCTTTCACTAGGAAGTTTGCAAGCCAGATCTTACATGGTAGAAATCTATCCTAAAATTTGGATGAAGAAATGGCTGCAAAGTGAGTGGCAGTGTTTAGAATTTTTTGTTTTATCAGGGCTTTTTTTTCCCCCCTCTTTTTGAAACTGGAATATAAGAATTACTAGCAGAAGATAAACTACTTTTCCTTGTCAGACAAAGTTTATGAGTTATGTTTGTCACAAATGAAGCAAAGACTTGATGAGAAGCCCTCACACACAAAAGCTTCAAGAAGATGATTAATAATTTTTTATTAAATCTTTGATATAAAAAGTTTGCAAACCCATTTACTGCCAAAAAAAGAAAAGATAGGAAAAATTTGGTTCTCTTATATTATGAAAAAGTGCAAACACAAGGAAAGTCATCTTCCATGATTATATAATGATATATTCCTTTTAAATGAATATTGCAAGCTAGAAAAGGGGAAAAGGTCAGCAAGATGACTAAAGATGTTAGCAAGAATTTCAGTATCAGTACTGCTTATTACTGCTCATCATTAGCATCAGTATTACTTACCACCCACCACAACTGGGACGTCTGAGTTGGTACTTCAGAAGAATCTGTATAACTATATTCTACAGAATATGAAAGAAATAAGACTTCACCACCCTCTCTATGCCAATACTGATGATTTATACAAGCAGCAAAGCTGAGCCAAGGCTGCAGCAGCAGAAGTTGGGGGCAGCAATGTATAGCTGGAAAAGCTGCACTCTCTGCTGCTATGAGCTTTGTCAGTGCTGTACTACTGGCTGGCATGACTTCTTGAGCAAGGCAGAGACCAGGCTTTTATAGAATCTCTTCCTCATACCCTGCAGGGTGGTCCCCTCTCCTGTGTCACTTCCACAATGCAAAGGCTGAGTTATAAACCATGCCCTTGTCAGTCAGGCTGGATGTCTGTGATGAGGACCCAAGAGGCAGGTCTTCCTGCTGCTTCTGGCATGGGGCACTATGGTTTGGCATCTCATTCTGATGGCACTGTCACTGCTGCGAACTCTGAGCTGCAAGGTGAGCAAGTCCTATTTAAAATCCAATGTTTTGGGCTAAAAAACCCCCAGTCTTGACATTCAGCCTCTGTAGAACATGGATATGAATAAATTGGATAGAATTCTTGTAAATTATATGATGCATTCTTCTATGTGCAAGACTGCAGTAGCATTTAGTTATTTTCATAAAGTAATTTCAGTTCCTTATATGAATAGCAGTGTCGTCGTGTATAACCAGATATTGGTATTAATATAGTATTCTATTTCTATACAAATAGCAAGTAATGCTTGGCATCTTTGTCATCTAATCCCTATCTATTTCTCTTGTACATCAGTATTTTCCTTTTGAGTTTTCAGAAAACACCTCCAGAACAACAGGGGGTGACAGAATTCTTGAACCAATTTCTGTGATTTGGAAGTGAATCATGAGGGTATGAAAGCTGTAATTAGCTTTGGTAAAGTGCCTGTAAATCAGGCAAGCATACAACTGCAGTTAGGCTTTCTGAGATGTGAGGTTTGGTGCAAGGGAAATAACTTTAATTTCTTCTAGTCTTCACAGTCACTAAAGCACAGCCTGCTGAGGTGTTTAGTCCTCTCTGTTTTGCATTAGGATAATGACCTGGATTTTCTGATGGTCTAATGATTGCTTTCACCAGTGTGACCCTCCCATCCCCAGCTATTGACCAGGCTTTAGGGCACAGCCTTTTCATCACAGTGCCCTCCAGTGCAGGCAATTGCCAACTTTCATGTCAAGAAGGAGGCAGGACTTGTGGTCCAGAAAGCAGCTGTTTGGCTCCAAGATCTGACTAGGACTGAGTGACCTTGGAGCCTATAGAGGCTGACAATATGTACAGATTGCCATATCCAGCTTAGGATTTGATTTTCTGCAAGAGCTGACGAGGTTAATGTTATCAGAAATTCCATATCATGGCATAAGACACAGTTCCACTTTCAACACAGTCTTTTCAAGTATTACCATATAGCTGAAGGGATATGACTTTATTGCCATTCAACCTTGTCTTCCACTAAGGACCAAAATTTTGTTAGTCAAAAAGCCATGACGAATAGTAGAGTAATATTTGAGATCTCTTTGAATAGGGCTCCCTGCATTCAAAACCACTTAAGTATCTGCTTCTTTGTTACTTCTCTTGGAATATAGCCCAGATTTTTCTCAGCATTGCCCCTAAATTCCAAACTATGCTGGAGAGCAGAGAAGGCTGCCTGAGGAAACTGCAACCATTTCAGAGGAATCAGACACAACCTTGCCTTTTAAAGCAGTTTGTCCTAATGTATTTAGACAACTGCCAGGTCAGTTGCAGGCCCACACAATTTTACATTGTTTCCCAAAGAAGAAATTGTCTGAGGTTTTTCTCTGAGGGACTGACTGCAACTCACTCAACGCCTGTTTGGAGTATGAGAAGATAAAACAAAAACCTTTGTCTAGCATTTACAAGACAAAAATTGTAGGAGAACTTTGTTATTAAAAAAACCTACAGGTATTAAAAACCAAAATGTTATATCTCTACTGGAGTGTAAACCCAAAGGGAAGTAGGAAACTCTGAAACCCAACTGGAGGCTTTACAGATAAGCTTAAGCACTTAATAGTGAGGGATTTTTGTAATGTTTGAAAACTGCGTCACATTCTCTCCTAGTTTTTAGCTCGGAATGATTCGTCCAGGAATGCTGTGATTAACAAAAAATTGAAAAAAAAATATTTTAGCATTCTAACACACTGCTGGCCTTCCACTGGTTCAAAGCTTTTAACAGCAACATCAAAAACTCTCAAAAATTTCCAGGTATTTCCAGTTTGCTGTAGATTGTATCAGGGCTATAGTCAGTGAGGAATTTAGCAAAGGTTGTTATATTTAAATGTGTAATAGGCTGTGGGAATGTCCATTCAGTTCCTAAATTTGATGATACAGTCTTAATAATTGTAACAAGTGGAAGGCATAAGAAATCTTTGATTCATGTTGAACAGTATTCACTGTAGAAGACTTGGCCACCAAACAAAGTCTGTGTAGCTGCATGACCCCTTGGAAGGCAGCTTTGGCTCCGTGGGATACTGCAGCAGAACAGATGATGGCTCTGAAGCAGGGATATAGGAAGAAACAAATCAGAAAAAGGTACTTTATGACTCTTGATGCAGATCTGCAAAGATCTTCCCTGGTGAATGAAACCTGTTTGAGACATTCCTACCCCAGGCGTTGGCCCGTGGTGCCACTTTGGCACTGCTGCTCACTCCCCCCGCAGTCTGGCTTTAAAGAAATCCAAAATCCCAGCTCCTCTCTGTTACTGAAAATGTCAAAAAGGCCTCAAAAAGCTGACTTGCCCAGCCCTGGTTTTGCTCTGTTATGTACAATTGTCCCTTAGATTCCTTTGTCCCTAAATGACCCTTCCTCCTCCCTTCATTCCACTGCTCCTGTTTCTCCCCTCAAAGTCATCCTCCACATCCCATCCTCCTTCCTCAGCACATCCTGTATCTCTCTGTCATGCAGTGATGCTACACAGGAAGGGAGAAGTATAAAATTCAAAGGACCAAAAATCAGTTCCAGTGGACAATAAAATATATATCTGTATAATTACTGTATGACACCACTACAGGGCACAGTGAAGGTTGTTTACTTGCCTTAATTATGTATTTCCCTACTTTAACATGTTTGCCTTTCTTTTAAGTTTATTTGTGTCTATTGAATTTTATTGTTTTAAGGATAATTACAACACCCTGGTTATTTCTTTTTACCCCCAAGTTACCAAAAATGCACTCTCAATTTCAACTCTATTTTACCTCAATGTTTTCACTAGGGAATATACAGAGCTTCTTGTGTTCCAGAGCTAGGTTCTGTTAAATTATATTATATGCAAATTTCATTTGTAATTTCTTTACTTTGAAACTGAAAAATAGTCAATTAAGGATCCTGTTATAAAAATTAGTGGCACTCATCTACAGATCTCAGCTTGATATTCCTGACTAATTTTTTAATGTCCCAACAGTTGAATTTCTAAAAAAATATTTTGAGACACGAGATATTTTTCACTCACAGGTAGGTGACAGGAAGCTGTTCCCAGGTGAAAAACACTGTCAGAAGCAAGGACAACTATACCTTCTCCCTGTATCATTTTTCTCTGTAACAAGTAGTTTTCTGACTTGGATACCAACTGAAGCTCTCAGTGATTTTGCCCACTAAAGAAAACAGAATAGCCCAGTGCCCATGGAGACCTTCTGCTGCATCCCTGTTGGGAGCACCTGAGCTCCTGGAGGCCACCACAGCTCTGCTCATCCTATTGAAAAGGCACCAGAAAAGGCATCATAGCCCACATCCAAGGTTTGCAGCTTCATGTGAGCCCTGAAGGTGGAAGGTGGAAGGAAAGGGAAAGCACTGAGCAGTGATGCTGGCTGGCTATGAAAGGCACATTGTTGGTTCTAAACAAGTGATAAGGCAAGGGGAAAAAACTGTTTTCTGTGGCTGTGGAAGTACAAACCCACCACCTCCAAATCAGCATTAGAATTTCCAAAATGTGAAACCCCTCCAGAACATGTAGACCACCCTTATTCTCTAATATTTGCTTCTGGACCTAAGTTCTGCTGTGGGAATAAAAATTTCTTTGGAAATCAAAAAGTAAAAAAATGTGAGGATTTTGAGGATTTCTCTTAACTCCTTTTAATGATGTCTGCATCCTAGATACTTCTTTTTTCCTCATCCAGTCATTACATTAGTGGAAAGGTCTGCTGGATTGTGGGGTTTAGGCTTTTGATTTTGGGGTTTTTTAGGTGTCTGGGGTTTTTTTTTAGTGGATTTTGGCTCCTTTAGAAGGGACAGCCTGCTATAACAGGTGCATTGCAGACAGGTGCTGCATAAGGTTCCCTACATAACTCTGCCAATGCTTTTCAATCATGATCTACAACACCCCTGTTACTCCTGTGTGGGGCCTCCCCTCCAGTGCAGTTGCCAAGGTTATGAATTATGCCATCCTGTATTGATTTGGACAAATGTCCACTACTGACTGGGTCGACACCACCGAACTTGGTTTGCAGGTAACACAAGCCAAACCTTGGAAGGCTCAAGCTGAGCATTTAACCCACTGTGCAGCCTTTCTCACAGTCCTTCTTTTTGATTCAGTCACACATTATGTACCCTGACTCCCGTGTAGAAGATTTGTGGCAATTGCATGATGTATGAGATGCCATTTGTAAAATATTATTTAGTGTAAAACATGATGTTTTTTCTGTTGATTTACAAGTTGGATTTATAAATCTGCACTTCTCACAGTTTGAGTTATATATCTTGCCTCTGATTTATAAAACTCACCAGTAAATCTTTAGCAGAAAGTTTTGATTCAGAAATCATTATTTTAAACATTAGATTTAGCTAAAACATTCAACTGCTTTGTAAGTCATGGAATGGATTTACATACCCCAATATGGATTTACAAATTCTACAGCAGATTTACAAATCACTCTGAGAAATTCCTAAATAAAATGCTTTGATTTATAAATCTTCACTTTGCACTTAGGATACAAGTGACTGATTTATTATTCTGAAGCCAAACAATAATGATTTAGTTCATACAATCTTACATTTACTTTAAGTTAAAGTTCTGATTTATAAATAGGTTTACTACAATATAGGCCAAAAAAAGTAAGATTGTTTGGTGCAAAACTGCTTTGCAAACAGCTCCCTGCACACATGATAGGCAAGACATTTCTGAGAGGTCATAGGGAACCAACAGATCAGAGTTAGCAGCAGGGCAAAGAAGGAAGAAAAATTGGGACAAAGAAACTTTTTATTTCTCAGTAATAAGACCAAGGTTTTGAGATGGAACATTTTGACTACCCTGTCGAAATCATTTCTCAGTTCAGAAAGTTTTCTCTAACCCTGATCTCAACCCCCAACTACAGGGAAATAGTTTGAGTTCCTCCGATAACTCTAGGAGTTATGGGGGATTCTATTGAACATTATGAAGAGTTCCACTGAAAACTGGAGGAAATTTGTTCCTCTCAAGTGAACTTAATGTTTTCCAGCTTTTAGGCTCTGCTGAGATGTCATTTATTTGCACCATTCCAGCCCAGGTGTTTCCAAGAATTCAACACTGAGTAGGAAAACAGGAAAGTGTAAGAATGAAGGAGATCCCTGCAAATGCATTATTCTTTGATGGGTTCCAAAAACACTTCCATGACCAACAGGGCATTTAAGTATTTTAGATACTGGAGTAGTTCATCATGAATACCCATCAGGGACTCAGAAGGAATATTGGACAACAACAGAACTGTCAGATAGCATAAACACAAAATGCAGCGGAACAGAAATTAAACGGTCCATTTTCAATAAAAGCCAGATATCCTGGAAAGGTTTTGGTAATATTTTTTTAGAAATTACTAACAGAAAGCTTTATCCAAAAAGCAAAATTCAGCGTAATTATCTGGAATCCCCTGAAGAAATCCAAGTATCCTGCCAAACTGTGGGACACAGTGCCAGCACTCAACCATTGTAGAGGTTCCCTTTCAAAGCTCACTTCATAAATCTTCAGGAACTATGAGCAGGCTGGAGAACCCCATTGATCTGAAGAGGATTTTCTTGATCCAGGTAACTCTAATAGAGGATATCAGCAACACTGACTCTGGGAGAGGTTTGGAATTATCCCATAATACAAGTTTGCTGAAGCACAGGCTTAGAAATCATGATTATTGATTTCATCTGCGTTTCTAACACCAAATCACCAAGACCTAAATCCTTCCAGACATTAGGGTTCCTAACTTCCAATGGAATTTAGACATTTGCATAACTCTGAATGTCTGATGACAGAAATGTCTTTAGATTAAATCTTCCCCCCCTCGTCTAGAAGTTTCTACCCCTGCACAAAGGGGCTGACAACAGCCACGTATTGCATCAATGTGCTGGGAGCTGGAAAAGACAGGAATTTTGAGGCACTGTGAGGCAAACACTGACCCTCTCCTCTCCCTGCTCTCCCCTCCCATCTCCTCAGATAAATATCCAAGATGTGTAATGTACTTCTTCAGGAAGCATAGAAGTGATACCTATGAACTGACACCCTTTGTTAGCCTTGAATGCTTCCTTGTAACAAAACAGCACTTGAGAAACTAAGAGCACGTATTGTGTTCTCCTGATGACTGATACACTACTTAGAGTATACTTTACTTTTACAATACAGTGTTCAAAAGTTCAGTTTACCATTTGTAAAATGGAGATTGTATCTTTAAAGCAGTCAAACCTATGGATGAAAATTGAATATAAGAACAAGGAATTTTTTCATTACTACATTACTATTAAATTGACAGTTTTCTGAAACTATTGTATTAGATTTTGCTGTCAGATTTTTGGAGTAGAAGATATAGTTACACAGGACTGAATCCCTAGAATTGATATAAAATTAAGATCTAATCCAAAGCCAAAGAAGGGAAGGACAGTGCTTTAGTTTTCATCAGCAAGCTCTACATCAGGCCTCTTCTTGCTGGTACAGATAATATAGCTGGTACAAATTCCAGTAAGCTCAAATGCAGGTAAAAAAATGATAATGCTTACATGAACATATATACTGTATGTTTATATAACTAGCTATAAATGGCTCTGGTAAGGATAACAAACAAAAAAAATTACCTAAGTTTCATTTGTGAATTATCAGTTTCTAAAGTTCCACAACTGTTGCATTACAAACTGCAGCATTCTGAAACGATTCCTAGATTTACAGGAGGCTAAAATACAGCAGAGAATGTCAGAGCTGTGCCATGCTAGACACATGCAGAGGTGTGTTTTTTCAACTTTTGATACCTCAAGTGCAAGTCTTAACAGAGTGATTCTAGAACACACAGGATCAGATTTTCTGCTTAATCATGTGAGCCCAAGATGTGGGCTGTGTGCCCAGCTCTGTGTGCACCCTACATCTCAACACACAGGATACCTTCTAAGATACCAATGTGCATTTTAAACATATTTATGGCATAATCACACCTCTATGACACTGTACATGCACAAATGCAAGTAGTAGATGTCATCATACATAAATTAGGGACTTGTGTATCTGGCAAACTTGCCAGAAAACACATTCTGTAATTCATGTTCCTTGCAGTGTCACACCAGACCCACTCTTGATCAGTCATTAGCCATGTTCCCAACCTCCTAGTCAAAGGAAGAGTGAATTGGAAAGGATTTAGTTTGTTGGGTTGTTTTTTGGATTTTTTTTTTTTCCTTTGCAAAGCACTTGTCCCAGTACATACCCTAATGTACAATCCCCTACATACCAAATAGGGAGATCTTTTCATTCAGACTTTATAGTTTCTCCAGTCAGATTCTGGAAGTACTAGGTAAGCCATCTCAGTGTGAGACTTTGTACTGGAGAGATAACTTTCTTGGGCAGATTTGTATTTAACATTTTCCATGTTCTCTGGATTCTTAGAAAATACGCATTCACCACCCTTTTAAAAAATAATAATAATAATAAAAAAAAAAAAAATCTTTCTCCATTCTGTAAGGTGTACATTTTCACCTACCTTTTGAATTCACTTGGAAATACTTGCAGAGTAACAGGACAACATGCAGGTCTATTTTCACATTCCTGCCTAGTCTAACAGCTGTAGTTTAATTTCAGTGTATTTGGTTCCAATGTGGTGGGTTTGGTTCACAGCCCGGTTGTACTCTGGCATAAGCACTTGACGTCACTGGGAACTCTGCCTCCTTACAGCATGGTTGACTGGCTCTCCCAGTTCAAAGCCAGATTCATAGCTATGTTTGATTACTTGCATTTATTTTCTTGACAGGTAGCCTTTTGCCGTAATTACAGCAGTAAAATTTTTTACATCCATGCTAACCAGTTTTAATGTTCTCAGCACAGAGCTAAGAACATGCATGCAGTGAAAAAGAGAGCTATACAGGGCAAAGGAGAGCTTTAATGCTGTTCTTCCTTTTTAGTGTTCAGTGTGATTGACATCCATTCAGCCACAGATAAGAAAACTTGCAAGTTCACTGAATAAATCTCAGTATAGAGCAGCAAAGGTATTTTGGTGGAAGTGTCTCTGTGGCTGAGATGTACAGAAATTCTCCAGAATCAACACATTTGGAACATTCTGTGATAGGGTTTTTATCTTGGTTTGATAAGACCAAGCAGACCCAGCTGGACACACACGTAGCCCACACCCTGACTACTCTAGATTGTTTCCTATGATGTGCTTTCCAGTGTTTCCTCCATTCACTGTTTAAGTGACAAGGCTTCCACTACATGTCTCAGAAGATTATTCTGCACATTAGTTAGGAGCTTTTCCCCTGACATCCAGGCTGAAATTTCAATTTTTAATTACATTTTTTTTTCCCCACACTCCTAACATCTTCTCTTTCTGGCCTTTCTTTGTGCTACCTTAAACAATTCTCCATCCTTCAGGTCCAGTTCTCAGCCTGTTAAAGCTTCTTTGCCTCTCGGTGGCAACACAAAGCAGCCTAGAAGCCGATGTAACAGCCAGCAGAGGATCTCCTGGAGGAGGGCAGTCCCCAGCTCAGGTGGAGGTTATACACCAACCTTTCCCCCACTCTGGTGCAGAGGACCTGGTCACTAAGGCGGGGCTGTATCTGTAGTGCAAAGCTGCTGTGGATCTCTGGGGTCTGGCCGGTGCTGCAGAACTGGGTGCCTTTGAAATCAGCCTCTGATACTGCTCGTTGCGCTTTCCCTCCCAGACAGCAACACTGTTTCCTTTTTCTGCCGGGCATTACCTTACATTTGTCCCAGCTGGCATTCCTTTCCTTATTTCTTTGGCATGTTTCTGATCTCAGTTCCCTTTCTATTATTCCGCTGCCCTCAGTGATATTTATAATGTCTCCAATTTAGTATCATCTGTGAATTTCATTAACCAGCTGTTTACTCTCCTCTTTCAGATCATTAACGAGAATGTTAAATAACACTGGACCTAATGCTATTCCCTGCATTACATTAGTAGGAAACTTCCCTGTGCTTGATACATTGCCTTTTTTTGTTCTGCTCTGTACAGCTCTCTAGCTCGGTGTTAACCCATATGCAGCATTTCTAGAAGCCAATGTGAGTTAATTTGTTCAGTAAGATTTTATAAGCAAAGGTATCTGATGCCTCACCTAACCCCAGTGTGCACCTAGCATCAGATATTAGGGGAATTTTGTTTCTAGGAAAAAAAAAAAATCTAGTTTTTTTTCTGCTAAAAAAAATGTTCTGTATAAGCCACAGTGCTCATGATAACAGCAAAAGAGGGACCAAAGCTGTTTCAGTGACTGCTACACTCTGGCTACAATATATTTTTCTCAGCATTAATGCTGCTTTATCTACAGTCAGTGCATTTCCCTGCTTTTGCATTTAGGAAAAGACACTATTTAAAAAAGACAGATTTTTGCATGGTTGTGTTTCAAGCTCAGAGTCTCCCACGCTGCAATCAAGGGTAATGGCAACTACTCACAGGTGTACATATATCACATAAACAAGTGAAACATTGATTGTGAGGGGTGCAGTGACAGTCCTCTATCCATAGCATAATCTTCTCAAGAGATATTTAATCAGATGATTATTTACATCTTAAAGACCAAGGAAAGGGAAAATGTTAACATCGAATTATGGGGAGGAATGATAAAGAAGATGCTATGCATGAAGTGCTCATCACAGAACTGATGAATAAAGGGTTTGCCTGAATATGCCTTAACACCACTAGTGCAATCCAAGCCCAGCCACTTGCATGATCTAAATCAGCAGAATCCACTGAAGCTGGTGGAGTTTAAGCAGTCCAAAACCCAGGAGACTGTGCCCAGACCACTCTCTGAAGCTCTGAGTAAATCTCATATTTTTTCCCCTAAGTCATTTTCTACAATTTCTAAGTTAACTCATATTATGCAGCATTATAAACTAAGTTACAGAAAATACAGAGTCAAATGTCACCTTCAGAGGCTTGTTCTTTTGTGTATAAAATTCCCCCAGTTTAAAGTGACTCTGGGTAGAGATAGGACTGAGCTGAAATTTATTCTACTAATATTTAAGTGGTAGAAAGCTTGCAAAAGCCAGTGAGGTTTCTAGTGGTGCATAAAAATACGTGGAGACCTTATGACACAAATTATAGTTACATCCCTTACACTAAGTCTTTCCTTTAGTAAGTACACATTACCTACTGTAAGAGCTGTGTAGTTCAAGGAGTTTGCCCTGAGGCACCCAGGTTGTGAGGGTGAACTCACAACTGGGACTGTTTAAAGCTCTGATCAAAGAAGAGTAACCTGAAATTCTCCCCCTAATTCAAGGAATTTCACCAAAGAATACAAAATATCTGGAATTCCTTGGTTTGGGAGCCACAGAAAGAATAACAACATGGAAAGCAGAACAGGTCGTTGTGCTCTCTGCTGGATTGGTTCAAATGTACAAACCCTCATGTCACTTCCAGCTTTGACTCCAGAATGAACTACAGACTGCAGAGATGTTAGAATCATAAACTAAGTTTTGAAATGGATCACAGGCTACTTTAAAGCCTGGGAAACTACTAACTGCTTAGAGATGAGTGACCGGTGCACATCAACTATTACTCTTATTTTTATGGTAGTTGATGTGGGGATTTTTTGACAATTGCTGCTGTTAGGTAGGACATGCCTGAAGGATTCAGAATGCTGTTCTACGCAGAAGTTAATGCCATAAATCTTAGCTTTGGGTCACTGTATTCTGATCATCCCTAATGACAAGTTCTGCAGTCAAAACCCGCAGCAGAAATCGTAAGATGCCTATCATTCACCTACAGCAGCAGCTCACCAGGGCAGCTGCTTACTCACAATCTGCAGTGTGCACATCCTTACTGTCCATTAGAGTTGTAAATTAAATGCTGGAGTGGACTAACTGGACGGGATTTACATAAAATCTCAATCAAATTCACGGCAGCATACCTTCCCCTTTGGTAATTAGATTTAGTGGCAGTTTTGGTTTTCTGAACCCAATAACCCATCTCTTTACTTTATGATATCTTAGCAATCTTCATTAGTAAGTGAATTTCTATGCATCACTTTTAAAAAGCACCAGCTGCACCAGTAAAAATGTGCATCCATTCACTGAACAGTCAAAAAATCCAAATGCATATTAATACATCTATAGTCGTTGAACTCTCAAGCACATCTAAATAGTTATCACTCGTTCCTGATTTGCAATGCAATATCACATGTGATGCTGATGAAAATACAATACAGTGGGTAAAAAACTGGTTGAAAACCATATCTGAAGAGTAATTATCAATGGTTCACTATGAAAACAAAAAAAAGGCAAAAAGGGGTCTAGAGCAGGTACTATTCAGCACTCTCATTAGGGACCTGAATGACAAATGAGAGGACAGGCTTGCAAAACTCCTTGAACAGATCAAACCAGAATGTACAGCAAGTATACTGAGCTATAGAAAGAGCCAGACAGAGAACAAAAAGATCTGAGAGTGTTTTGGGGCTATAGAAAATGTTTAATGCCACACTCAGATGCATAAAAACATACATATACTATAGTACAAGAATGACAAAAGGAAGTAATTCTTCTGCTTAATATACTGGGAAGACCCCAGGTGATACAAGTTTGAGGCACCTTTCTTGAACAAAGCTGTGATCCCAGTGGAGAAAATATAAGGGTAATGATAAATCAAGAAGCCATAACCTAACAGGTTAATTAATCAGTATTATTAAGCCATTGAAGGAAAGAGTGAGGTTTGTTACATGTTAACCTGATAACAATTTGCATTCACATTAAAGGCTGCAGAAAAGAGAAATGGATTCAAAGCTGCCCTAAACCACAGCGAAAAGAGTAAGAAAAAACTGGTTTAAATTCCAAAAAGAGTCAGACTGGATATCAAGAGAGAATTGTTGTGTAGCAAAAACAGCAAAGCACAGGAAGAGAATTCCTGGGCATATTTGCGCAGTTGCCAGAAATCACGTTTTTAAGCAAAAATGAGACAAGCATCTGCTGGGAATGCCAGAGGAGTGATCAGTTACACCACCCCAGGGTAAGAGGATGGTCTTGATGCCTCCTAAGTGCCCTTCAAGATCGCATGACTTAATTTAAAATCTCAGCTTTAATATTTTCTGGGGAGGCCAGAAACACAAAAGCCCTTGTTTTGAGATGAGAAATACCCAGATTTCCAGTCGTTACTTCAAATCCAAGAAGAAATGCTAAGATTTCATATTCACAATTCCTCCTCCTGAGCAAGACAGTGTCATATGAGGAAAAACTCCCCTGCACTACAAGCTATTCCAACACCTCATCTTCACCTGGTACTCCACTTGCTGCACTTCTTCTGGTACATTGGAAAAAGCTGTGGTACATCAATTCAGAAGTGGTGGTACCTCCCTGGCACATGGACTGACTGGGTGGCTAATTGGCCATTACAGCTGTGGTTCACAACAGCACATCTTCACTTTATCTTAATGGTCCTTTTTGGATGCCCAGTTATGAGTAATTGTAACTTAAATGCTTATTCGTTTCCATACTTGCTGCCAAAGGATTTCTGACAGAAATTTGTTTTCCTTATCTTCCCATATCAAGTTTGTAGATGAATTATAAACTTTAATCACTAGACATTCCTGTACCAAAACTTTTAACTTCAGTCCAAGCTGCTGAGGGGTTCTTTTCATTTATGAAGATGATACCAGGCTGTTCCTTTTCCAGTAACACAACCATACCTTAATTCATTCTGTGTAGCCTCCCCTGTACAACATTTCCTGTAGAAATGGGAGATTAATTCCCTACTACAGTAAGAAGTTCTCTGGTCATTTTTTAGACTTAGTTCAACTAAAATTTCAAGTCTCCATGTAGTAAACTTCTTCATTTGATTCTCAGACTTCAGGGCACAGAGGCAATTTGATTCTCAATCTCCAGTCCAAAGGATTGATCCTTAAAGGCAAGGAATGATGGTTTAATCACACCAAAAGGATACAGCAATTAGAACTCGAACTAAATCTGGACTTGCAGCAAACGCTGATGGAGAAATTTGTGAGCTCTGGGTTCTTCATCTAGCAGCTTCTCTCACTGTTATGAGCTGTAACAAGACCACAAGGCAGTGACAACTGTAATGTAATGTTGATAACACTATTCTTGCATCTAGAGGGGTCAAACACACCATTATTAGTTTGTATGGGAATCTTGTATTGAAATGAAGTCCAGTGAAAAGCAGCAACAATGCACTGATGGAAACAACCTTCACATTGCAGAACATTTGAGGGCAGGAAATAAAGCATACCAAAATCTTATGTTAAGACAGCAGGGAGAAGAAAAGGAGAGTTGTCTTAAAGATGAATTAATTCCATAGCCAAAACCATAAGCCAAAGCTCTCCTATTAATTCTCTTTTTTTATTTAAGCACAAAGACTTTGAGTCTTTCACCCTCCATCCTGGGTGCTGTGAAACTTCAAGAAGCCTCCCTGGGGCTGAAGATGGATGTCCTCTGCTAACCTGCAGATGACAGAGTCCAAGGGGAGTCAGAGGTCCAAGGTGCAGAAGCCTTTGAATGGAGAGACAAGTTCAGCTCATTTGGCAGACACACTTCTCCCTCTAACTACTGCCTTAATTTTTTAGGTTGTGTGGGCTGGCAGAGAAAGGGTGCAAATGTCTGGCCACAGTCTGAATCAGATTTTCCACTGAAGATCCTGGAAGGGATGAATCTTTGTTATCTACTAAAATGTTGACAATGTAAAAAGAAAATCTATTTTTATCATCACCATTAACTTCAAGGAATATCCTTCTGTTAGCAGAAGGATAACTTGGCTAACAGGGAGCAGCCTGAGCCACAGGAACACTGCCTGGCCTTGGACTCCCACTCCTTCAGCAAATTAGCTTTTACAAAGAGCACAACACTAGGACAAGAACTGATGGCAATGAGTAACTCCAGGCATGCAATTGAGAGCAAAACAAGGCTGCACAAACATGCATGGGAAAACCTGATCTAAACTGTCATTACTGAACACCCTCCCAGTACAGATAAGGTCCAGCTGTAGCTGTGAAGATGACATTCCTCTCTGGAGATGAGCCAAGTTGGAGGAGGATGTGTCCCACCACCATTGCCTTGATGTTTGAGTTACTGCCAGCTATGGAATAGAGAATTCATCATCTGTCAGTGACCTCCAGGATCAGTCAAAGTTTTCATTGCTCGGAAAGGAAAAAAATCACACAAAAAGTAAAACATCTGTTAGGAGAATAAGCTGCATTTTATGGTGTTTGCTGTATGCAGCAACATGTCTGTAATCTCAGACCATGTTTGCTGTACCATAGTCATTCACCACCTCTCTTCACCACCCACTTCTGATGCCCAAAGTCACCTTGACTGGAGCAAGTATTAATTTCTGTCAGTGGTGTTTTAAATGTTTGCATAGACAGAGTTATCAAGGCAAGTGTGAGCAGACTGTAGGTACAGCCAGAGCAGCTCCTTGCTCTGCTCCAGCTACGTACCCAGCACTCACTGAGTCTTTCCTTACACATAGTCTGGAGTGTAAAGTCATAGTAGTATTCAAAAGGTTAAAGCAGAGTGAACTGTTAATTTTAATGCTTTCTCTAAGCTTCAGTTTTAATAAGCGAAAATGATGTTCTTATTTGCAGTAAAGTGGTGTTATAAAATTCTGTCTGTCAAGCTCATTTTAAAACCATGGAAATAAATGATCTGACAAAATCAGGCTATTAGACAAGTGAAGAAGAGTGATTTCCATAAAAGTAGAGGAGCTGTTCCTTAATTTCACACTTGGTAGTCTTTTGGGTCGACTAAATTTTTAAATAAGTGATAAAATTATATTAGCGCAATTGCATTTTTATAGATTTTTTTGGTCATTGTACTCTTTTTCAATTCCTTTATTTTAACTCAAACCATTCTGCTGAAAGGTTACCTCTCAACTTATGTTATCTCATAACAGTTTCTGCTCACACAACAGAGCTGTAGGTTCACAAATCCTCTATAAAAGTATCCAGAATGACCACACTGACCCAAAAGTATCCTCAAGTAGAAGGATCATTTTATTGTAGTCACAGAGTGACACAGAGTGCTGGCCCTGCACTCTGCATTTGTCAGTCTGCAGGGTCAGATGTGTAGTAAACACTCCAAAGCACTTTGGTTTCAGATATGAACACTTTCTTCAGGAGCAGGCTACAATTTCCTTCATCTACGCCACGCATGTAAAAGACAAAAAAAACCCAGATGCTTTTCCCTGTCCAGGTGAGCAAGACAAGGAGAGCCTTTACACAAAGAGAAGTCACTGCTCACTGTATCTAGGTCAGACAGGCCTCAACACAGCTTGTTGCTGAGAGATACCAAAAACTTGTTCTGGGGCTGGTGCCCTCAAACACATTGCAGACAACAGGAGGGACAACTCCTGGTACTCTGCTCTCCCCATCACATGAGGAATGAGGGCACTTCCCACACCCACAACTCAAGGGAGAATTTCTGTTGCCAGTTTTCCTAGCCTGAGAGGAGCAAGGCTGTGGCTTCTCCTCACCTGAGGCCAACCACCCATTTTGAGAGCACAGCTGGCTGCATAGAGGAATTTGGAAGCACATCTAGATCCATGGCAGAGGCTGTGGTGCAATGTTTCCACCTCTGGAAATCTATGACAAGCTTTTTTCTGACAAACCAAATCACACATTTCAAGATAGACACTAATTTTCCTCCTCACAGATTGAAATAACACTCTAATAATTATGTTGTAGTGGAGAGGTCAGTAGAGAAGGATTTTGACCTTTTATGAGGTCAATGACTCTTCATCTCATATTGCTCAGTTTCATTTGTTTGTTGAGAGAAGAGATCCAATACATTGATACACAGGTTGTGACATGCTGTTTGAACATTAGCTTACTATAATTGGTCATGTCATCATGTATCATATTAACAATATACACAAAAGTGCCCTGAAACAATTGTCTTATAGATCCATCACATATCATAACAAAGCTTCTGGGACTGTTATCCAGCAGCATCCAATTGTGATGCACATTCTACTTGAGGTCTGGATCTAAACATCACTGTCATCTTAATAGTAAAGGATGGATTAATAACTTCCTGCTGGCTTGCAAAACCTACATGCATGTAAAAGATGGCAATACAAATTTATTGTCACTGAGCATGCTCAAAATAGAAAGCCTGTAGAAAAGCAAAAACTTCTTTGTGTATGGTTTTCAAACCAACAGCTCTTCATTTTCCCAAGTATGGCAGTTCCTTAGCCCTACTACTGCAGCTAATTGTATTGCAGTAAGTTCTTCCAAAAAGTAGAGCTAGCAGAATATCTTCATCTATCAGCTGAATGAGACACATGTGACCTTGAAATGCCAAATGAAAGAATACACTAGCACCTTGGATTTATGTCATAAATCACACAGAAAGCATTTTTTGCACAAACATCCTCTTTCACCACCTTTTCATATTTTTTAAGAGAAGTGCAAAATCAGGTTCATTCTAGACACTGCAACTCAGCTATATTTCAGTCAAATTTCAGTGTAATTAGGATGCCCAAATCTACTAGGAAGTTTGGAGATTTTCAGCTAGTAAATTTATCATTTCCCCTCCCCTACCTTTTTCCAACTATTTGTCAGTGATTTAACTCCTGATGCAGTAGTCCAAGCTCTATGCAATTCCTTTATTATGAGTTCAAGTGCAGAGACAGGCCTTATAGTCAGAAATCCTCCTACCAATGGTTTTTGTAAACCAGGGACATCATCAGCTTGACCCACACTCAATAAGAAAGTAAATATAATTATTCTCCTTTTACCCAACACAAGCCATTGGCATGTAAATGCCATAATCCCCAGCAGAGGCACTTTGTAAGGAAAAGTCCCACAAATAGGTAGAATTAGAATATAAGTACAGCTCTGAAGTAAATCTGACTCTTTCCCTCACTGCCATTCCAGAAGTTGCTACAGGAAGGGGCCATGGGCAGCAATGTGCAGAACCCAAGCTTTACACTGCTGCAAAAAGATGCTGTTGCTGATTCTGCAGGGTCTGCACTATTCCTCAAGTGAGTCAGCACTGAGGGAATGCCACCACATTTGTGCAGCTGGGAGTACTGTTTTTCAGATAAGATGGAAAATGATGCAAATTTTAATAAACCATGCAGACAAAACTATTAACATCCTTACAGCCTGTTCCACATATTATCTGTCTTTTAACTGAACTCCAGCTGATCTGCTCCGCTCCATGACTGCAGACCCTGCAGACTGGAAGCAAAACAGTGGCATCCTGCACCTTTCCAGCACCAGCAACACATGCACAGGATCCAGGCTGCAGGGAAAGGGATGCTATGGGGCAAGAAGCTGTAAAAATGTGGGTTCCCTCTCCCCCTCCCCCCCCAACTCTTGCTACGCTCCATCTATAGAAGGTAAGTGTCCCTCAGCACAGAGTGGCACAGTCCATCACCAGTGCCACCCACCAGCACCTCCTAAAGCCCTCAGCCACAGCACAGAGGGGTCTGACAGGCATACCATAACCTGCTGAGCACAAGAGATTCATTGCAAGCTTTTGTTAAACCTAAGAAACAATAAAATTCCACCTACCAGGAGGAAAAGAAAGCTGCAGCAGTGCCAGCTGCTCTGCCTCAGCCTCACACGCTCCTTCCTGGGTGTTCAATACAAGCAGGGAAGCTCGGGACACTCCAGCTGCTCCAAGCCATGCAGGAGATGCACACCCAGCAGAAGTGAATACATGCCCTGATTTTTATTAAAAGGAAAGCTAATTTAAAGCACTTTCTGGTATCCTGAACTCAAGAAGTGGGAGGTACATGCCTGAAGCAAAGCTGTGGGCATTGTGCTGAAGCCAGCAGCCAGCCTTTGAGGAGACCCTCATGTTGCAGGAGGGACTCTTTGGGACCCTTGCATGCCAACAGGGCTCCCAAGCACTGAGGCAGTGGGGGGGAGGATCAGCCCTGCTTCACACCAGCCATGAGACCCATGAGATTCAGGCACTGCCAAACCTCGGGCACAGAACAAGGTCCCAGCTCCCCCCACACCCAGGGAAGGTCACACAGCCCCTCACTCTTCACCCATCGTTTGCAGCCCCCATTCGTAGTTTTGTGGCAGGAAAAGAAACCTACCTAAGGAACAAGAACAACATACAACAGACCATTTACATCAGGATTTTTTGCAAAAGGGGGAAAAAAAAAAAAAATAAAAGCTAGCAGGTGTGAAGCCTTCTACAGCATTGAGTCCCTGGCAGCCCTTGGGCCTCTCCAAAGGTTTGAAGGCCCACTGCACCATATATGAAAAGTTCTTGGAAAGGAATGGGTACAGAAGTTACCCTTTCAGTACTAAAACACTGTGGTCAATCCAAACACCAAGTATCTAAATCAAGCTTTTCAGCTGCTCCTGTAAACTTCATGTGAGACCCTGCTGCAACATTAACTTCAAAATTAGCACCATTTAGGACACTGAAAGTCTGACATTGATCTATTTGAGCAGACAGGGTTCTGGTTATTTAAACAAACAAGGCTGCAATACAGTCAGTGTAAATCTACCTTGAAACTGGAAGCTGGTGCACTGCACTGCAGCTGGATTATTGCTTGGGACATCTTGCCATGAGCACAATGGAGAGAGGTTTATTTTGGAGCTGATTGTTGAGAAAGTTAGAGCTTTGTGCCTTAAACACAAATAGCCTGTACTGCCTGTGAGACCACCTTACTCTTCCTGAGCCTGGAAGGGGAATACTCATTTCCCCCATCTTTGATTCACTGAGCACCTCCCAGGCAGGCTGGGAGGTCATCCCATAGTGACTGGGAGGATGGTTGAACTAGGATGTTTTTACTGGCTCAGGAAAAGTTATAACAGTTAATAGGTGTATTAGAGATTTGAAAGATGAACAATCCCTGCCAACAGTTCCCATAACAAAACCTGAAAATGGTGGAGGTTTCATCTCGCAAAGCCACTCAGACACTCTTTAAGAGATGTTTGTAATGAATACAAATTATTCTCAGACACCCTCTCTTGGTACTAACGAAGTTCTTATGGTTGTATTCTGTTAACAAATAGTTTTTATAACATTAAATAAAGGTGTGAATCCATGTCAGATTTGACTATTAACACATGATTAACAACCACACCAGTATGGGCTGAAAGTATGTAGTATTTGCTTTTCAGACGTCGTCATCTTTCATATGAATCTCGTTTAAAATCTATTGGGAGATCTTTAACAAACAGGACCGAGTCCCCAGCCATATACTATGAACACAGAGCAGTGTAACTGTTAATAAGGGTATTCATCATGAGACAGCCTATTTTTGGCATTGTATATGACAGTCTCAGTAACTTACAATTGTCCCCTGAATGTGAACTTATCATTTAATTACACTCCAAGAGACTGTTTTCCCATATCACCCAGCAAGTTAGTTAACCACACAGCAATTCTCCTGCTAATCCAAGTGTGATTGGATCAGTCTAAGGTGCACAACACATCTTTTAGTTCCTGGGAACCCCCTATGGAGCAGTCTGTTTATTCCACTTTTGGGTTTTTTTCTTGAATTTAAATATGCACTGTCAAATGCTCCAAGATTTTGAACAGATAAATAAGTTGCTTAAAGAACTGAAATTCATCATAAAATACTCAGTGTTAAGCCAAATGACCCTATAGAAAGCCTCAGAAAAACTATCAATAAAACCTTGGAAAGAAACAGATCAGTCATTAGTAAAGGTTTTATTTCTTAACAGTCAGTTTATTTTAATAAGAACAACAGGTGTCACTAGATAATTTACTCATATTTCATATGCATTAAGAACACATACAGATTGAATAGGATGTGGGGTGCAAATTTATTTTTTTTCTATAGGAGCTATTAGCCTATGTTAAAACATATAATAATTGTTTGAGGTCTTATAGTGACCCCAAGTTCCATTAAAGGCATATTTCTTTGTTTCTATTGATGTTTCATGCAATGTTGACAGGCAGTGCTCTACCCTACTGCAATTCAGTTTCGTGGGGTTATGAAGCAGCTGCATCCTGAGCGACATGGTCAAGCTGAAATGCCACCTGACTTTTATAACATCACAGTACACCCCCTATAAATAGCTATTATTGTTATTGTTCTCCTTACCTGGGAAGGCACACGCACAGACCATTGCTTCCTGAAAGAGGCTTTTGCAGACAAAAGCAAGAACAGAGAGGGAGGAAAAGAGGGGGAAAAGAGGTGGGGTGCTGTCTCAGTTCTCCCATTCTGCTTCTTAACTGCTGGAACTAACCCACTGCACAGGCCTTAAACATCGACACAAGCAGGTGCCCCAATCACCTGAGAGTTTGGTCAGTACCAATAAAAGTCACTATGTATTGCCTATGCAGTACATATTACATTCCCTCAGAGAGGCATTAAAATGCCAGCTACATTTAAACAAGTGAATGTCTGGCCCCTAATAAAACCCACATAATTTAATACTAATGAGTCTACCAATTATGACCTAGTCTCTGAACTTCCTTTCTGGGAAAAATCATTGGGAAGGTAGTTCAATGCCAACTCTAGCAATTACATTACTGCTCTGATATAGAGAACCCCAGCTTTGCTTCTGGTCATTGCATGAACTGCTTTGGGGTGCAGAGGGGAAGGGGTGAGGTGTGCTTGCCTCCCTGTGACAATGAATAGAATCTAAGCAAGCTTGCTGATCCTCAGGTCAATCAACTGCTTTCTCACCTTAATCAGAATATACTGCTGACTTTAATGGTAGCAGAAAAAAAAGAGCAGGAGATTGCTCTGTAACTACCACTAAATAACTTAACAGTGCTGTAGCTGTGGCTGTATAAGACTTCCCACCTGAGAAGTGCCCCAAACCCTCTGTTCACCAGTGTATCTTTCAGATCTATGGAATCATAGATCTGTACAAGGTCTCTGAGATACATGTAGAATGACTGCAACATCTACAGACTGCAACTTCCAACCACCTATTTGCTTCTCTCTGTGCCTGGGTTCAGGCATGTTTTTTTCTGTTTGTGGTAGAATTCAAGATTAGGTAGGCACGAGGTCTTCCTCCCCATGCAAGAAACCACCTCTCAAGAAGCAACATGAAGCATACAGCCAAATTTAGGGGGCAGTTCAGTATGGCACTGCCTACAATAATTTTCTTTGTGCAGCCTGCAGCAGGCTTGCCAGCTTAGGTTTCTTGTCCTTACTCATCTGCTAGAAGGCTGCATCCATTCATCATCTACCCAGCATTTAATTCAGTGATTAACATATGTTTAATTAATAGGCTCCACTATGACAATAAACTCCATTTTGAGCTGACTGTTGAACCCTGCAGAAGCTTTGGCTGGTGGAGAACAGACCCATCTGCCTTGTACACTTGTACCTGCTGCAGTCCCACATGGCATTCAGCACAAGCACAGTTCAACCCCACACTTTTACCTGTCCCCAGCCACAACCAACAAGTTCTGCCTCTGGTATGACTCCCTCTGGAAGCCATGCAGGACCTTCTGCTGGTGGTATACCTTTAATTCATAGTGTACCTTTAATTCCTGTGACATGCTGAGATAATACAGTGAGGATTTCTTTAGAAATGCTATAAATAGCTTAAATAAATAGATATTCTCTGTGGTGGGTCCTCAGCTCCGGAACTGACTCTTGCCAGAAATCCATCAGAGCCTGAATCTGGCAAGCTCTTGTAGGAGATGTGAGACACATCTTTTTACATTCCAACTCACTAAATGCAAGTGCCTGACTAGTTCACTGAGAAGGGAGGAGGGGGGGGAAAAAAAAAAAAAAGAAAAAAAAAAAGAATCCCTGAAATCCAAGGGGTCACTCCTTGTGCCAGCTTAGAAGTTGCCTGCCATTAGTTCACCGTGTACTAGCTGTTGGAAAGGGCACACAGATACTGCAGTGCTAGTGCCTTATAAACACATACAATAATTAGAGCTAATTTCTACAAGAAACAACTTGGTGATCCTTTGAGACAAAGGGCTCACTGACGCTGTGTGATATTGTCGTTGTTATTACTAAACAATGTCTCACACACTTTGCTGCCAAACATGTTAACTCCTCACCTCATCCCTCAGCGAGCTATGACTGCATCTTTAAAAAAGCTTGCTCTGGAAAGGTATGTGTTTGATAGTCAAACAAAACAGCCTCAAAATCACTTTAGGGCATTGCAGAAGTGGCTTCTATTCCCGGCCTCTGAAGTCAAATAACTGTCACAACTTTGTCTAAACTAACCAAGGCCTAGGGTTTCAAGGTATTTAATTACATAATAAGTTATAGAAACACAGAGAATAAGTGGAAATGCCTCACATTCAGAGTCAGACATTTTGTCTCAAAGTCTGGCATCCTTAGCTGACTTAGCAGAGAATCAAGATGAAGTCAAAATTAGTGTGGTTACATTATTTCTTTTTATAGCAATTGCCTGAAAGTCCACAAATGCCAGCCCCATTAATGCACTGTCACTCAGTAACATCACCTATTTTGTCCTTTAAGAAAGTAGTTTTGTGTGCATTTCTGAACATCAAAAGCAGAGACATTCGCTATTTTAAACTTTTTACGGTGTGACTATTTCCAGTCTCTGCTGCCAAAGTGAAAAACATTGATAGTTTAATATGACCATGTATATATTATTTATTGCAGGAAGCACATATTTTTATTTTGGTCACAGAGTGTTTGTTTAAACAAGGACAGAGTTTTACCTTCTTAGTTGTTACAGTTCTCTCACCTCTGCTCTTTCTAACCATGCAAATCTGTCAAGAAAAGCTCCAAAATAAATTTAGCATTGTAATTATTACAAATAAGTCACACTGGCATTTGGGTAGGAAGACCCCCCCCTCCCTGCATGCTTCTACCACGGTGGCAAACTTATTTCAAAAATTCTGATGAAACGCTTTGTAAATTTTGTTATTCTGTGATGATAATAAATCATTATAGCCTTAAACACTTCTCTAGCTTGGAGCCTCAGTCACAAATTATCTTGTCATTCTGACCAAAACATTCTCCAAAAAAGCTTGACAAGTGCTAAAACCCAGAACATGAAACCATGTGTTGTTGTGAAAGCAAGATTCAGAAATGTCAATTAATTAGATTAAGAGGCTACTTTTAGCTTTACTTGTGTTGCCAAATAACCCTTAAAATATGCATAGCAGTGGAAGTCTACCTCAGCAATACAGTACTTCTGTGCAAAATAAAGACAATGGATCTGGCTAATAGAGGGAATTATTGTATCTGTCATTCAGACAAGGAGAATGATCTGGAAGCAAACGTCTTGCTTCCCTTTCCACTGTATGGATTCACAAGCAAGATAAATTCTGCCACTTAGGAGTTTAGGCACAATTCTTTTCCCCCCTGAAATCTGATTCAGATTAGAAAATAAAAGTCAAATCACTATTATACATCTCCATAAGTAAAATGGATTTCTAACATCACTGTCTGTGTAGCTGTCTCCCCCTGCCCATAAACTATCATCCTTTATTTGCATTTTTGAAGTTCACTTTAGAAAAAAGAGTGGTGCAATTAAATACGTTTTATTCAACTTTCTCATAGCTACCCCTAAAATTTTTATCTTTAAATAATCCATATCCTCAATTTTATTTACACTATAAACTGTTCCTATATTTTAATGGTATGTTTGCTTTAAAAGGGGTTGTTGGCTTTAATAGCTCGGTTATTATCTTTGTAAACTAACATTCCACATTCCTCCTAACTAAATCCTAGCAAATCGTCTGTGCTTGCATTTGGAACATACATTCCACCACTGAAAATAAAATTTAAGCCAAATAAATGTTCTGTTCAAATTAATATACATAAAATGAATAGCTAAACATAGATCAATTTTGATGGATTTAACAGTAGATTTGCTAATGGCAGGAGGGTCATGATATGCAATACACCCAGGAGAATGGAACCAAATAAATTTAATTTCCTGTAACCCCTACTAGTTTGTGTTATTTTTAATGATAGAACACTGTATCTCTTTAGAAGAAATTAACTGCTTGTGTTTTTATAAAACATATCACTAGTGATATGGATCAGTATAAAGGTACAGGTTAATGTACACATAGGTGGATAAGGAGGAAAGCAAAGTAGGAAGGACCCCAACAGAAACATCTGCAGCTGAAGGAAATCTGTAAGGCTCAGGCTCTGCCCGAGGACAAGACCCACTCACACCACAGGAGAGCCTGGGCAGAAGCTTAGGAACAATAACTTGCATGAAGGCAGCCTCTCATTTCATTTTTCGTTGAAAAACACCAAAATAAACGTATTTGCTTTTCTTTGCCCTTCCATCCTATGCTTTCAAAGGACATTATATCTGGCAAAGCCATCAGTTCTCAGACAGCATGGATGTAGGCACAGCACAAGACTCACAGTTACAGTACATGGAGTCAAAGATGGTGTATAGTGGCATCACTCCCTGAGCAATAACCCATCCTGGAATGACATTTAGTGACTCAAATAATGAGTTTTGGCCTTTAGCTGTAATTTTAAATCTTCAGCCAAAAAAAAATTAAAATATAATTATTTCAGCTGTTTCTTTTTACTGGTCCACTGTTAGCTGTGTTACAAGCTATGGTTTCTGGCAATTAACCCTGTTCCTCCCCTGCCAAAGCCTTTACAGACCTACAGCCTTCTCTGTGGCCTGGACTTACTTTAAGGAAATCTTTCTCTTCCCCATTCCTTAGCCTTTGACTTCTTCACAGGGCACCTACATGGTCTTTTGGCTGCTGGCTTCACCTGTGATGAAAAGGTGACTGTATGTAACTACTTGTTGCTGTTGAACACATACTCAAGTCTAATCTCTCCACTCTGGGAAGTGGGACTCTGCAGAGGGTATCTATGTAGGCCCTTTACTTAAGGGGGAAGGAGACAAGGAAGACAGATGGAATATTTAAGGATATATAAAAAAACCTAACCCTAACACATTCAAAAAAAATCCCCACAAAAGACCAAGACAGTCCTAATTTTTAGTCACACCACAAACTATTCGTAAGTTCTCTGGCCAAGGCTTGTTAAAAACAGAACATCCTAAACGTTCTAAAAATTGTATGAGAAGCAGATGGAGGTATTTCCTTACAGAATGAGCCTAAAGTCAAGTGAAACAACGGAAATATATTGTCCACTAAGGAGTAAGGCAAAAATTCACAGTGTCAGAGGCACCCTGAGTGCAAAGGTGTTGGGTGCCCTGCCAGTGGCTGAGATGCACCAGAGCTGGTAGAGCCTCACTTGGCCTTCAGCTGCTCCTGGACAGGGCAGGGACCTCCCACAGGTCCTGTGTCACACATGTCCACTCCCAGCAGATATTCTGCAGACCTCAGGACATCTCAGGCAGCCTTAAGCATCTGTTTTGACACTTAAATCCTGCTCTCTATGTCTGTGCTTGGAAAAGCCCTATAAAACTGTGAGCCATGGATGAAAATAGAGCAGTGAGGACTAAATTAAAGTAAAATTTAGTAACAGGGCCCAAACGTTAACATGCTGTATTTATCTCAAACTTATTAACATTCCTGTGAGTCTCTGAAACACTTTATTACTGATACATGGGACTGTGCTGCTATAATAGGCTTCCCTGAGGAGTAACTAGGACTCCAGCTGTACTGCAGGATATGCTGTGGTACGTATTATAGGGTTAAATGGTGCTGCCTGTGTGTATTACGAGTGTAAATGAGGGGGCTCATTTTGAGAAACCTGAAGTCTGCACTGAAACACTGAAAAGGTTTGTAGTGTTAGTGCAAAAGAGTGAAGGGTCCCTTTTTCCAGTTGCAACTTAGTCATATGATTGATGTTGAAAACTTAATGCCTCTGCCAGCAAAAAAAATGAAGCTGTGTCTAAAGCAACTCTACCTACCAGTGTTACAAGGAGTGCAACCTCACCTGAGCACAGAAGGCAGTCACAGTGTAAAATGGCAAAATGCAAGGCCATTCACCGCCTGTCAGAGCTGGTTAGCAAAGGCAACAATGATGCTAAGCCTTGTAGGTCCCTCCCTCTGCTAGAAGAGAGAAAGCTAGTTTTATTTCCTATATGGCATAAGAAAAGCCTGATGAACTGAAAGGATGACAGAACTGATATGAAAACTCCAACCAAATAGTTAAAGTTAAAATAGTCATTACCAGTGTACAGCTGGAAATTGGCCACAAGTCTGTAAAGAAAAAAAAATTGTACTCTCTGCAACAGCCTTGCACCTGAGGTGTTCAAAAAGGATTGTAGGTTACAGGAGCCCTCAAAGTTCAACTTCTGGTTATTCTACAGCACAAGCAGGTCAAGAACACCCACATCAGCTTGTCACAAGGTGCCTGCACTCCTCCTCTGCAAGCTGCTCTGTGCTTAACTTGAAGTTAGAGTTGTGTTCCCCTCGATAATCCAATCTCTGTGCCCTTTGCTGCAGGGTGGACTGATTAACTCTTCTCCTACACTTGGTAGACATGTAAAACATTTGATCAGCATCCATTTTATAACAACTTTCTTTAAAGCATAGACTATTATCTTGTCCCTACTCAGACTTCTTGTTTCTAGACTAAACAAACCCAATACTTTTAACTTTTCCTCACAGGTCATGTTAGCAAAACCTCTAATCATTCTTGTTGATCTCCTCTGGATTCTCTCCAATTTGCCTCCATCTTTCTTAATGTCACCAACTTCAGCAGAAGTTTTGCAGCTTGGAGAATTGTTTCTTGCTGCAGAAGTCACCTGACACCCTGACCTTTAGCTCAACAATGAGAAATAGCATACAAGCTTCCTTAAAGAAAATGGTATTACATATATACTGTCATGTATACTTAGTGTCATGCCACCTGCTTGCCACATCAACCGACTACTTTGCCTTAACAGCAACAAAGCAACAACAAACAATAAAAAAAGCTTCTTCTTTTCTGAGCTGTTGTATAGACAGTCTTATTGTATAACTTTAAAATACAAGAAAGCACAGCTGAGCCACTTTAAAAATCTATTCTATTAAAAACTCACTTTTTTTCTCTCCACATCTCAAAAAAGCAAAGCAATTTCAAGAAAACAGAACAGACCAAAAGAAAATTGTGAGGAAAATGCAAAACACTGTTAAATAGATGCTAGCCAAAGTTACAGAGAGTGAGTAAAATAGCCTATAGTTAACAGAGAGAGAATAGCCTTTACTTCAGGCTGAACATTAAAATAAATGTACAACTTCTTTAGCCACTCTGCAAAACTCCTCACAGATAACAGCTCACAGGACTTACCTTCTTCCCCGAAGACTGTAAAGACCAACAAACAGCACAAGAGCAACCAACAGGGAAACCCAGAGGCCAGTGACATTAAGTACATTATCCACCCACCACACAGTAATCAATAACATTCACTCAACCACCCATCAGCAGCTATTTAACTCAATAAGCACCTAAATTTCTGCCAGCTGGGGAGTGCCAAGCTCCCTGGCTGCTGATCACCTGCAGGTGACATGTGGTGAGCTGAGCTCTGGAGCTCCCCAGCAGGCAGAAGGGCTTGTGGGATCTGGTCCAAGTTCTGCTGGGGGGCACCCACTACCTGGGTTCACAAATAAAGCACGCTGAGAGCCGGGGAGCAGCTCAGCCCACTGGAAAGCCCCTCTAGAACAGGGCACAGCGTGCGTGGAAGGGAGAGCACTGGCTGCTGGGCTGCAGATGTTGGGATGCTCTGGCTGCTGGAATGCTGTGGTCACCAGCTCCAGGAGAGGGCTTGCAGCTGGGAGGCTGAGCAGATGGCAGGCAGCACCTATCTGGGCTCTATTAGCCAAGAATGGTAGCACAGATGCTTCAGCTGCTCTCCAGAGCATTTAATTTTGAGGTCCTTGGTTATGTTGCTGCGTGTCTGACCAGCTTCAAAAAACCCCTGCTTGGCCACAAGACCTTCCCTGCCATTTGCAGGGCAGCCTGGGTGCCCAGCAGAGCATTCCTGTCCAGGGGACAGCCCTGTGGAGCAGGGGGGACAGGTAGAGCAGCAAACTCAGTGGTCTGGCACTGGGTGTCTCTGATGGCTTTGTGGCATTTGTCATCCTCCGCGAAACAGCCTCTTCGGGGGGAGATCTGAGTGGGTCTGCAAGAAAACACAGCAAGAGGCCCATGGCAGAGCTTTGGGAGCAGGGCAGGAGGACAAAGTGACAGCAGAGCAGAGAGGAGTGTGCCAGGCTCCAGCTGCGTCCAGCAGGAGAGGGGTTAAAGCAGCTTTCAGAGTGCAGGAACCCGGCTAAGAGGGAGTATTACATGTGCCGAGAGTGTTTCTATGGGATCAGAACTGTTTACAGTCTAATGTGCCTGCACCTGTGGGTTGGTGTGGTTTTGCCTGCTGTTCAGTGCTTCCTGAGAAGCTGCTAATATACTGTAGCTGATGAGACCGCTGTTTTGATCTCTCCCTCCTTGGAATCTCTTCTAGAGCCTTTAATAAAAGCCCTATTAAGGAAGTACAAGTGGGTGCTTTGTGCTTCTTCAATACCTAATTTATATTTTTAACATTAAATACTCAAACACATGCTTTGAATTTGTGGGGGTTTTTTTAGTCTGATAGTTTCTTGCTGGAGACTTACATACATTTTCTATCACATAATTCCTTACTTTCTTTTGGGGTTTTGCATGTTCTTGTACACTGCCCAAATCTTATGTTGAAATTAAAAGGCATACCAAAGCCCTGTCATTCAAATTATTGATGGTAACTACTCTGTCTGGGGGTGATGGTTGTATTAAAACATTTATCACATAAAAAAGAAGCATATGGCATTTACAGAATCTGGGCCAACAAAGAAGGAAAGGGTCATGTTCACTCCCAAAACAGGAGCAAGCATCTCCTGAGGGTTATACATGGATTCAGTTCAGAGAGAGCTGGAGAATCTCATATATTTTGAAATCATGAGGGGTATGAAATCAGCATAAGTTACAGCTGCCCTTAGGTGCTTTCTTTTGAGTGGTCAGTGCCACAATCACTCAGCAGAGCACATTGATCTCACTGACTTTGGCAGAATTATAGAGGGTCTGTTTGCATGAACCATTGCTGAACAATTTATCTGATGTATTAATCATCTCTTAGATAAGAGTATCTGGACTGTAGATTTTTCTTGTAATCCAGTTTTCCTCCTGTGCTCTTTTGTTTTTGTCGAGTTTTCACATGAAATTTTAAAATTGCATTTTTGGGGGGTTTGTTAACGCTTAGGATCCTGGGGTCCATTCTGAAGCACTGTGAAGTTCAAGCTACTGTCTCAGAGTGCTCTGTAGGCTTCAGAGAGGATGGAGAAATGCCAGTCCCTATTTCCCCTTTTGACAGCAGCTCTGTTTTGGAAATTGATTTGTCTTCACGGTGGCAAACAAAAAACAAGACCCTATTTTTTCCTTCACCTTCAAAATGCATGTGTAAGAGGCAAAAAGTGAACATTTTATTGGAGATTGGAAGAATTAGTATAATTTATAGGGTTGATGTGGCTATTTTACCTACTTTTAGTAATACCCCTGTGAGACTGTGTCTATGCTGCTAGTATGATAACTCAGGTAAGTTTATGTGTGGTGAGGAAAGCATTCCAGCCACCTTGAGGATTTGGTTTCCCTGCCATGCAGAGGGCAAGCCCTGCTTGTCTCAGCCGGGCTGTGCCCTCTGGGGACCCTCTTCATACCCACGGCCTGCAGGAGAGGACTTTCTCAGTCACACCCACCTCCCTCCCCACAGCCAGTATGAACCACTGTGGGTCAGCTTTTCTTGTCCCCAGCACCCAGGGAGCAATGAAATACATTTTGCAGAATTTCTCCATCTGCTCTGCCCTTCTCTGCAGCGCCCTGACATTGCATGCTCAACTTCCCGGCACAGTAAATGGGAATTAATGCAGAGAAGTCCATGGCTGGCCCTGACTGGCCAGTCCCTGCCCTCCAGTGTTAATCTGCTGCTGCTCTTCTGATCTGCCCTCTGCAACATAGCATTAGAGATGGAGATGGACACTGCGACCCCTGGTTAAGCTTTGCTTCCCAATCACCAGTGCACCCCGATAATGACTTTATTTTAAAGTGGTTTTTTTAATGCCAGTAATTTCCAGAGACATTTAACTGGGGAGCCCACTCTTCCAAACTCCTCTAAACATGATGAATTCATGTTTTAGTGCAAGCCAGAGTGCACACAGAAAACGTTCAGCTGTTCAGAGGTACAAAACCCAGTAATCTTAGCCTGAAACAATTGTACTGAACTGAAGCACTACTCCTCTTTTCTAGATCTACTTTTAAGATCCCTGTCAAAACAGCCCTTCAAACACATTTGATTGGGTTGGGGCTCATCACGCTGTCACCAACTCACTTTTCATTAGGCTGTTGCTCTCTGTTAGCCTAGCCAAGCAGAAGAACTCAAACACATGCACAAATTAAATCGACATCCAAACTCCACCAATATACAAAGCAATTTAAATGATATTCATTAGAGCGATGACAAGTCCTGATGAGGCTTTCAGGAGCAGAGTCCTTCAGCTTCTGCCGACTCGGTTTCATGGTCACTGAGGCGGAACTGCAGTGACTGTACCTCCAGTTTAGAGGAAAAAAAAGCCAAGAATATGACTCCGCTTCCTGACACACCTACCTCATTCTCCCTCTCTGCACAGGTTTACAGCTGAGCACAGCTTCCAGGATTTTTTTTACAGTTCTTCCCAGGCTTTATATTGCACACACGCTTTAGCAAATCCCCTTCCTTTCCCCGCCACCTACAAATGTGCCAATTAAAAAGAATTCCATTTTCAAGTAATTTCATTTCACTTGGCTAGAAAGGTCACTAACTCACAACTATGATGGCTATAAACATGTCCCCAGCTTCCTACCATGCAAGAATGAATTTGATATGTTGAAGCTTAATAAAGAAGTATTTTTCATTGTTAATTTATACTGAAGTTTAAAAGTTACCCTCTCTCCATTTATATTTTTGATATTAAAAAAAAAAAAAATAAAAAAGATGGACACTATCTTCTCCACAGGGAGTGGAATGGGGCTGACAGGTCTAATATAGGCTTTTCCACAGTGCCAAATCATTTGAAATTCATTTCCCTTGCGACCCAAGTCCTTACCTCAGGCATCAAGAGGTAAGTCATCAGAAAATTAGCTCACTATTTGGTTACAAAGTCCACTATGCTGCTTGCAAAATTTAAGTGTACGGGGGAAGAAAGGCACGTCTTCACCCTAATGTGACACCAGGGAACCCCAGGGGGTGATGTGGGGGGCACACCATCATTTCAGCTTAGGTAAGGAAGACATCACTGTTAGCTGTGAGCTCCACCACCCACCCCAGCCCCTGGCCAGGGAACAGGGCCGAGTCTGGCCCTGCCATTTTTAACTTCTTATTCCTTGCTCTACAACACCCTTTTCTATTTCTTGAAACAGGCTGAGAATTTTAAAAGCATGATATACAGAAAATGTCTTGTTATATTATTACTCAAAAATCCCTTTTCTTGGCATAGCTGCCTTGGGTTGTAATTTTTAATTTTCCTTTTTAAGCACTCCTACAATGAAAAGACAGGCACGGTGCTACACAAGTATGATTTGCAGTTGTGTATTTTCATTTCAATAAAGGTTATATATATGAACTTGATGAGGGGTCTGGACAAATCCATCTACCCCAAAAAGTCTATCTGATTTTAATTCTCTTAAAAATTACTTAACCAGAAGTGCATTTCAAGCTATAAATAAGGCAAAGTGAACCAAGCAACAGCTGCTGAGGAAGTTAATGTGTCCCACGTATATGGTGTAATATACTGACGAAAAACAAACAAACAAACAGCTACCCCAACACGTAAGCTGGATATTAAGTATAAAGGAAGATTGTTTTTACATGGAAAAACATGATTCTATGTACCACTACTGCTGTATTTGTGCAAGTACTAGATAATGAACACAGTGTTAGTAAATCTTAAGTCATCTTTTTCATGCTGAACATTTAGTTAAAATTATTGCCCCAAACCAAGGCCTGAAAACAGATTGTAACCTCACCGATTAGTCCAGTGCTTTCAGACATGTATAATGATGTGTTAATACATAATTCTGCTCCCTTCTGCAAATGACCCTGATTCTTTCTTCCTTCACTGGTAAAAGATTGACTTCTTATGCAAATACCCTTCAATGACTGCTGTGATATTATAGTCTTAAACATATACAAGCTTTTCATTATTACAGGGTAATTACTGAAAACTCAACAAAATTCACTGCTACCACACCCCGACCAGAGCCACTTTCATATTCTGAGATGCTTGTAGGATAATTATTTCTTGTTCTCTCATTTACCTACAGCAGGTCAAGCAAGGGCTGGAAGGCACATCTTGGCACACAGTCCCAGGAGAAGAGAATTTACTCAGGTTTTTTTTTCCTGGAGATTGTATGTATTTACTAGTGATACTCAAGGGAATTACACATTTGTGTTTCTACTGCTAAAACAGTAACTGTCCAGACAAGTATTGAGAGTTATTTCATCCTTACCTAACAGGACAGTCTCCAGTGACTTTTTAAAAGTTGGGTAATCTTCAAATAATTTTTTTTCTACTTTCCTTGATAAATTCTAGTTTTATGACTGTTCCCTGTATTTCAGCTCTGTAGAGCAGTGTGGATAACAGACCACCTAGCAAAGCTCCAACACGTTCTTGTAACAAAAAGTTACCCAAACAAAACAGGCAGCAATGAATGTAATAATTTAATATTTTTCTAGGAAATATATAAGGCTCTCTGGAGGCGTATTTTAAAATACAAAATTTATTAATTAAATTTACCTTTATTACCAGTCATCTCTGTTCCACTTGCACCACAGTTCATTTTTTTCTGTTGCAGCTGAAGTAAGAACTTGCAAAATTAAAGAAGGTTCTTCCCTTCAATACATGCCAGTATTTTTTTAAATCTCAAAGTATAGCCAAATTTTTTTTGCTGTCATAACATGCAGAGTCATATTGTGCTTAGCTTTATATAGCAAGATATGTAGCCATATTTAAATGCAACAGATAATTTCCATATTGATAACACTAATCTGCCTTGGTTTGGATAAAAAATTGCACATCGTGTTTACCACAAAAGCAACGGCGTAATTAAAACAATATACTTTCAATTTTAATACAAAAATAAAATATAATGAAGATTCTAGAAATATCTTGATTTCAGACGCAGTTCCTTACACTAGAAGTCATTTCAGCTAATTATAGATTTCTTACTCGCTAAAACTTAAAGATACATTCCCTGATTATTATTTTTTTTTTTTTTTGCTAAATGTTGACTCCAGTGAACAGCTCTCTAAGATCTGGCATATTGATTTCTTGTTGTGAAGTGAGCTGTTCAAGCTCCATTTAAGATTTTCATCTTGCATGTAGCCCTGAGCACATCATAGCACCATAAATTAGTTAAATTGCACATTTATCACAAATGTTATTTTAAGATACTGCGTAAATGTGATGGCTGGAAGATATACAGTATGCTGCAACAAGCCACTACTTGGGTGGGGTTAGACCAGGGTCACCTTTATACACCTGTGATTTAAAGCTCTTCCCACCCCATCACAATTTCATTTTTAACTTCTTTCTTGTGGCATTTTGTTTTCTCTTCCACTCGATCTGCATAATTCTAAATAAAATATCAGATGCGAAGCAAAAGTCAGAACTCAGATGCATATTTTAAAATCCTGTATCCATACCTTCATGTCTGTCTAATAGGAAAAAAATTATCTTAACATATCTAGGTTGGTGATTTGGTTAGCACTAATAGTTACCATGCCAATATACATATCAGTGTATGGATAAAAAGAACATTATTCTAGTTCACTGATTCCCTAAATTCTTATAATGTGAAATCACATTGGTATGCCAGTCCTGGAGGTTCTGAAATGCAAGCTGAACTTTATTTTAATAAAACTGGGACATGCAGATCCCAACTAGCCATTCATTTCCAAAGTTTCCGGTGTATTTTAAGAAATGGATTAAAAAGGTGCACGCTAACAGATATGGCTGCTCCCTGAATTTGTACCCAGTACATCTCCTCACTGCACCTTCAGAACTAGGTAAGTCAGGCCCAGGAACAGACTTATACCAGATTAGGGCAGTTGCATCAGACCCCTTGCCTGTATTTTAAGAGCAAGTAGAAGGAACACTGCAGAAGACTCTGCAGTCTCTTGCTTTTACTCCCTCCCGTGTCCCAGATAACAGTATTGCGTACAGAGTTTTTAGCATTACTATTATAAGTCAATGGTGCATCTTAAAAATACATTGATTGACAATATATGCAATAATCTGCCAGTCTCCTTATGTGTGAATTTCTGGTTTGCAACCAAATACTATATTTAAGCTGTTATAATTTTCAAAGGAGGAATTCTCTGCTGCAGAGGTAAAAAGTTTGGCTGCGTTTACACTGAGATCATCTATTTGTGAAAAACGTGGACAGCCACCCTGGAGGCTTCACAAAAGGCTTCAGCCAGCCAGGCTGCCTCTCCTGGCTAAGTGAGGGGGACTCCTGGGATGGTACAGTCAACCAGTAAAACAGCATGCTGTGATTTTATTGCTGGAATTTGAGCTGAGGCCATAAGCACTGACACACAAATGACCTTAATATCAGTTACAACTGTGAGCCAAAAGAGGAGGAAAAAACCCAAAGCCCTAATCCCGTTCACTTGGTCCACTTGGCAGTATTTGCTGTAGAATGAACAGAACACTCCAATACACTTTTGAGGCATGGGACTGGCCTTTAGAATTACAGAGGAAGACGGCAAAACAGAAAGAAAGATGGAAAGACAAAACAACCCAAAGATTTCATTACTTGCTTACTGCAAGACAGTGGATTTTTTTTTAAAAAAAGAAAGGAAACTCCGTACATTTGACATTCAGAGACTATTTTTACACATGATGCCTAAGTGCTGTAATGGTGGTTTTGGTTCCCCTGTAACCGTCTCCAGACTCTCGGTTCACCTGACTGGCAAAAGACATTATTTACATGCATAGTAATAAAGGTGTTTGGAGAGCAAATTATTTTCAATGGTTTTGATGGGATGACCTGTCAACACCACTAAAAGTCTGTCATTATCATATAAATGCTCCTGCTTGTTTGTGTTTCTTTGGCATGTGTTTATTCATCTTCCTTGCCCCTCTCTGCCTGCTGGGAATGTTGTCCAGCAGCAGGTCGGGCCCTAAGAGGACTCACTTCAAAACCACAAAGTTCAAGTCACTGGTCTCAGGTTCCTACTCCTGTCATTTGAAAACGCTGAGTAGCTGGAAAGGGATTCTCTAAGCTGTGAAACACCCACCGGTGCAGACTCTGCTCAATGCATTTGGAGGAAGGCAGGTGAGCAGCAGCATCTCCCTGGCTCTGAATTCAGCACAGCAAAGCACCTCTTCGCTTTGCCACGTGCTGCTGATAAACCCCCTCTTCACAGCCAGCCTTACCTGATGTTTGAAGAGGAGTTATAATGCTCGTTTATCTTTTCTGGGGGGGAAAAAAAAATCCCGTTAATGCAGCCTTTGAATAAGTGCTACCCTGCTCTTGAAATGCTAAAGTTCACTAAAACTCCAGTGATTTATGTGCAGCTTTTGACTGCCAGCACCTGGCAGATGAAGAAACCTACTCAAGCTTCAGTCATAAACAGATAGCATACAATTTAATTTTAATGTGCTCGTTAGTCGTAGCACATTTCAGACATAATTGTGAACGCAACACAAAATTATAGCAAAAAGACAATTTTAATGCTGCTGTAGAAAAAAAGGTTATATGAAGAGTCATATAATGGTGCTTCATTGTCAACAACAAAACAGGGCACAGAGTGCATTACAGTGTCTGTGCTGTTTACATGCCAATATTTTATACATAGATTCTCATATGGTGTCAGCTGTCAGTTACTTCTGCAAATTAACTGCCAAAAATGGAGACGAACAGAATCACTTAGTGTGCTGGTAACCACGGGTTACCTTTCATATGCCTAAAGATAAAGCTGCAGTATGGAATCTTGGGAGAATAATTAGGCAGAACAAAACAGAAAGTTACCAATTGAAATAAAAAGGCATTCTACAATAGGAAATAACAACCAAGAGCGCTTATAAATAAGTAAAAGAGGTTATATCACAGAATGCCTCATAACTTTTTAAGCAAAGTATTACAGTACAAACATTTTAAAGGCTTTATCAATGTTTAGGAAATACAGTACAAGTTTTTCAAATAGATTTAACCCTTTGAGCACTGAGTTTATTTTGAATTTTCTCTTTTTTATTTTATTTTTATTTTTTTACTAATAAATACCTTTAAAAGTCATGTTGTGCAAAACAGTTAGAATGCATGCCAGGAATGCAGTCCGTGGCTTCTGTTTCTTCAGACAGTTTAAAAAAAAAAAACCAAACCAAAATAAAAATGAAAAAAACAAACAAATGATAGCAACACTAATAAATATGTATAATTTAAACATGAACCTCTCTTAATATAGATGTACTGTATAGCAAAACAAAGCAAAACATACTTTGCTTTAAGAATAATGTTTCTGAATACTTTATAAATGCTATCTGTGGTATCTTTTATCACATAATTTACAATGTTTGGATGTTAAAGGAAAAACCATTAGATCTAAAAAAAATGAAATATACACTATACATAGGTATGGTTTATACCTGGGACTTATCAGATACAAACCCCACTGTTGCTAAAAATGCTGAAGAAAAAGAAAATGGCATTAACCACAATCACATTTTCCATAAGAGATTTTGAAATCTATACAATATATACATCTATGTTTCAATGTGAAAATTATATTTTTAAATTTCAAGGTGTGAGACACCTCTGCATAAATGGAGGTTCATATTAGTAATCAGAACTAAGCTGGTAAGGGTTTAAAAAAAACCATATCCATACATTTTTACCAAATTAATGCAAAAGTGCTTCAAAGTACTCAGAGGGCTAAAGATTATAGGGTGAGAAATACCAGCACACTTAGGTCACATGAAAAAGTGCACCAGAATTAGTTATAAATGCTTAATTAAACTGTCTGTTAATGCATGCAGCTTGATGCATCAGAGGGATGCACAGCAACTAAATCCAATTTACACAAAGTTCCAAACACTTACCACTGCATTTTAACCTTCATATTTTACCAGTAACAACAGCTGATTATGCACCTCTATTTAAACACTGTACAGTTATACAAAACAGTTCAGCCCAGAGCGACTCTGGAGTTAAAATAAGAACATGTGCCAAGAACTAAACAGTAGCTTTAAGGCGTCTTTGACAGTTTTCCTCAAAGCGAATTACAGTTATTTTAATCAAAAGCAAATGCTACTGCTTCTCTAACTCCGAAACATACAGAAGATGATCCTCTGGTGACTTCCCATGTGTTTTACTAAGATGAAGTTTAACAGCATGCTTGCTTGCAAAAGTCCTGTTACAAAGTTTGCACTGATAAGAAGTTCCGATATCTTCCTCTGGAGAGGACGTCACCAGTTTTTCAGACGGTGACTTTGCTTGTGCTATCTGATTGTTAATCTGTTCACTGGACAGTTTGGACAAGTCTCTTAACCTGAAACCCAGATGCGATTCAAGATGACTGATATAAGTTGAAGGAGTTCTGATCTGTGAAGCACAGTCATTACAAAAGAACACTGGGTGCCCAGTGTCCAAATTTTTAAGGAACTTAGTTCCCCCCGTCCTTCGGAGCTGGTATTTCACATTGGCCAGCCAGTGGCTAATTGTGGTCATTGAAAGTCCCGTAAACCTGGAAATGTGCATTCTTTCTTGAGGGCTCAAGTCTGACATGATGTATTTCCCCTCTGAAGTCTGCCGTAAACTGGCTGCAAACTGGGCCTGCAATATGAGCAAGTGCTGAGGGTTCCAGTTAGACTGACGTCCCTTCCTTTTCTGAGCTGGTGTACTCTCTTCTGGTTCCTCTATTGTGGTACCATCAATGTCAGATTTCTCAGATATGCTGGAAGGTGTGGAAGATTTTGATGTGTGACTTTCTGTCAGGTTCTTCAGCATATCAGATATATCTGACAAGGCATTCTCGCGTAGCGGCGAGTTTGACATGAATGACACGACTGCAGATGTCTTTGCTGTTGTCACTGTAGATGAAGAAGATGCAGAAGATGTCGATGTGGATGACAAAAGCGCTGAACCCAAAGAGCAGCTTTTGTCACTCTTGCCTTTCGTCAAATCTATGGGTTGGTCATTGTTGACATGATAAAAATAACGGTCTAAGTGGTCTGATTTTTTGGACTGTAGAGGTGGGGTGGCCACCGCAGCCTTTTCTGCCAAACTGTTGCTCATTTTAAAAAGCATGCTCATTGGATCCAAAGCGGGCAAAGATGGCTTTGCTGCCTTCCCAAGGTGAATATTCATGACAGATTGCAGTGCACTTAATGGGTTTACAAATGGCTGTTCGGGAGGGTGATCAGTGATGATAGCTGTGCTGCTACTTAAAGAACCTACAATGGACTTAACAGGCTCTTTCCCATTCTCCACAGGTTCTACAGTTGGACTATCCTTGCAACCATCTCTCTGAGGAACTGGGCTGTTCTGCTGGCTTTTAAAGCCACCATCATTGGAGGATTCCATCTTAAGGGGTTCACTGACTTCACTGCTGCACGGCGAAGGTGTCGCACGCTTCAGTGGGGAAAGCTTTCCTTCAGGCTCCTTCATTTTTTCCTCCACTTTAGCCACCTTCTCAGTGACCTTCTTTACCAATTCTTCCATGGCATGGAAGTTTGTTTTTGGCACAGGTGAGGTCTGACTGCTTGGTGGAGACACCAAGGGCTGGTTTTTAGTTGGTGATACCAGTTCATTGTTCCCAAACATAGGTTTTAATGGTGTACTCTTCCCAGATGAACCCAATGACAGCTTCATCATATTAGGCAGCTGGTAGGCAGCGTGAATGCTGGGGTAGCCGCCCCAGCTTGGTGTGCCATTCTGGGCTTTGTTTATAGCTGATGTAACTGTGTTTTCTAAAGACTTCAATATATCTAGTCCCCCCTTAGGGCTTTCTTCTAGGTCATTTTCAGTCAAGTAATGGTATTTTGAGGAGATATCATACTTCTCCTCATCTTCACTTGACTTCTCTTTGTCTTTCATTTTGTCATCGGCAATGACTCTTTCTTTTTCTACTTCTTTTTTAATCTCAACATTTAATTTAGGGGAAACACTAGAAGGTGTGTTGGAAGGAGATGTAAAGGTGGTGGCAGCTAGTGGCACAGACTGGACTTTCTCATCTACTAAGGACGTTATTGTTGGTGTTGCTGGGGCTTCTATAATTGGCTTCCCTTTTTTCATGGCAGAGTTAGTGACTTTAATAAAATGTCCCGTCACCATCATGTGAGCTGTGAGTTCTTGCAGAGTGTCATGGGAACTTCCGCACTCCATGCACTTCAGAATTTGGGATTTCCTCGCCTCGAAGTGCCAGGCATAGCTGGCACCGTTCTGGTGACCGTAGCGATTATTTGGCGTAATGTAAGGGTTAGAATTCTTCTGAAGTGCATCGTTGGTATCTGAGATTGTTGCTTTTGGCGTCCCACCCGTGGAGTCTGGAGAACTTGGAAGATCAAGCTCCAGTGATGCTTTCTTTCTAGTAGCTGGGATAATTTTTGCTGCTACAGGTGTAACAGGTTCCTTCAGAGGCACTTTTTGGTAGTGTTTTGTTTTGATCATATGAACACTCAAATCCTGAAGAGATTCAAATGAATGACCACAGTACATACACTTTAACACTTTCTGGGCGTCTTCCTTCCCTTCCATTTCAAGCAAAGAACGTTTACGAGGTTTCGACCATCTTTTGGGGTTATTGTTATCCGTTTCATGGTTGTCATCTCGATAATGTCCTGTTTCATTCATGTGCACTGTTAATTCTACTAAAGTGTCATAGGCAGCACTGCAGTCTTTACAGCGGAATTTACTGGCTCCAGTAAATATAGAGCCATAAAGCTTACTGCTCTGTCTGTACAACTGAACTGTGCTAAAAAGACTGGGTTCAGGAAGAATTCTGCTCTGAGAAACTTGCTGTAGTGTTTTGGCCATAGCAGTCTGGTGCCAGTCAAAGCTACCACTTCCACAACTGCTGCTGCTGCTGCTGCTACTGCTGCTGCTACCGTTGTTTTTTTCCGAAATTGGCTGGTGAAGGTTCAAGTTGAGATTGGACCAGTAGGAATTGGAGAGGAAGTTATTATATACTGCTTTCATTTGTTCTAAACTGTCAGATACCGTAGAGTCTTCCAGTGGTATCGACACCTCCTTGCTCTCTTCCTCGTTTTTAATAGAGCTGCTCTCGAAGTCTGCCATGCGGTCACTTGTCTCACTGATGTGGGACTCACTGTCCATTTCATGGCTAGAAAATTCAGCTGCTGGAGAGTTTTGGTAGCTTTGGCAGTTCTTACTGAAGTCTTTTTCTGGACATGCATATTTTGCTGAAGGCTCCCCATCACCTGCGTTTTCGTCAGGTTCCACATCTTCCTCCACCAGTGCTGCTGCTTTTAGTTCGTCTGAAACGTAGGCTATTATGAGGAGAAAAAAATATAAGTTAGTTTCTGCTCATCATACTTTTGCTTTAGCCAAAGAAGTGTATTTATTTGTAAAATTAAACAGTTAAAACTTAGCGTTTCTTCAGAGCAAGAAAAAAATCTGCTCTTCAAACATAATTTGCCACCTTATTCTTCTCAAGGGGCAACAGCTTGAAATTAAAACTAAATTTGAAATTAATGAAGCACATTCTGGAGGTGGCATTCATTTCTAAAGTAATAAATTACTTGTATCAACCTCAGAGACAGCAGTTCCTGTCTGTCAATTAATATGTCTTATGCTTCTCCTACCCCTAATGCATTTCTTAACAGACAGATTCACAATTTAAATTAAGCAAGCATTTTTTGCTCATTACAGTCTTGAGACTCAATCCTTAATAAATATAGAGCATAACAAACATCAAAAACTTCTACAAAGTAAAAAAATCCCCAGTTAAAACAATTTTTAAAATTAGATATTTTTTAAGCTATCATTATAAGTAGTGTTGTATTTTAGAAGAAAGGGTTAAAAGCAGGTGACACAACCTTTTGAAACAACTCAGAGCAATTTGAGGATATTCATTAGGGGTGCAACAGATGTCCCATTCCCATTTAAACGCGCCTTTCTCAACAAGAAAACCCATGCAGAATTATGTCAGGAGCTAGTTCAAAAAAATTGGTATGCTGTACTCATTCTTGCTGTATAAATATATACAAGACCTTCCAGTGGACCTTACAAATGTCAAAGTGTTTGCTCTTTAGACTACTTTGTCAATATTTACTCAGCATAAGCTACACGGACACCCAACAGGGATCCTGTCTCTTTTTCCCCCTCAAGTAATGCAACTGGTGATGTAAATCTAAGATACTCCTCTTGAATAGGATAGTTGGGAACTGACAGTAAACAATTTTTTTTTTTCAATGGTGCTTCTGTGCTTCTATTCTACATATACTAAGTCTACCTCAGTTTTTCCTTTAGGCAAGAAAACTAGGGAAACACTAAAAAGTATCATTAACTAATCAAAATTATCTATTTATACATAATGCATTAATTTGCAGGAAAGCAAAAATAGTATCTGACTATATTAAGTGAAATTTAAAATCTCTCACAATTATAAACTTTGGAAAAAATCTCATTTTCAGTAGACTCTATGGTTGAAGACACTTGACTTTTGACCTTCTCTGCAACACATCTGGAAAGTGTAGGGTATTTGTATCTTAACCACGTTGAACAATCTATAGCTTGTTTATGGAGGCAATAGTGCAGAGAAGATACCAGTTTACACCCCAAAAGGACCTACTTTAGGCAACAGACTGAAAAATGTAGAACACTACAGTAGGTATCACATACACAGTATTAAACCTTGCAAACTTCTTTCAGGGAAAATATGTTTAAATGTTATCAGAAAACCACAAGAGACCAAACAACTGTTAAAGTGACAATGAAATCAGGCTTTTAGTTTCACATGGAGTGTTTCTTCGTTCGGTTAGGTACTACAAAGTATTCACTACTGTTCTTTCACATGGATGAATGGTAGCAAATCTTCCTCTAAGCATGTAAAGTTATAAGCTGATCTTCAGAATAGAAGTTAAACCTTTGAAAGCACAAACATATCACACAAGAGCAACACGTAATAATGATTAAATATTTCAGTTCAGATAATTTCAGTGCAGAAAATTCATGCAGCCAGGGTCCTATTTTTAACATTTGGGAGGACATAGTTTGAAAGAGTTATGTTAAAAAACTTTATCATAAGATGCTGATATGAAGATCAGACTTTAACAACAAGTATACATAGTCTAATGAAATAGAGCTGAGCTTTTTCAAAATATTTTGAAAAAATATTATTATTTTATGTTGCAGACATGCTGGCAATTGGTAGTAATGTTCAGCATCTATCCTGCAAGTATTTGCAATAAAACCACTACACAGAATCTAAAAAGATGGATTTTCAGACCTTTAGTAAAGGAGACCAAAGCAGTTCAAATTACTCTCTAAAGCTGAAAAAATTTATATAACTACTAATAATGTTCAAACAACTGACTGTCAAGTGCCTCTCTCTCAACCACACCATATCCCAGTGATATGGATAAAGAAGCATGAAAGGAAGGAATGACAGCATGAAACCCACGATCTGGAAGGAAACGGACCCGTTTTCTATTCCACCTTGTGGAAACAGATTTTCTTTTACACCTCGTATTCCTTTGCCTCTGTTTTGAAATTGAATAATTTCCTTTTCACAAAGTAGAGAAGACACAAGGTATCACCACACTGCCTGCATTACAGCGACCTCCTTCAATTCACACCTGCAGGCTGAGGTGGCACACCAAGGCACCCTAACTGTACCTGCCTTTTGCTCATTTTGTCTACTGAGCACCAGGCTGAGCGTGTGCCACCCACTCCCACCACCACATCACACACCAAAAGCATGGGCTTTATCCCTGCACACCGTGGAAAACCCTCCTGGGAACCAGTGCTCACCAACACAAACTGAGGGCACAGAACCAAGCCCCTAATTAGTGTGTTATTCTTTACATTTTTATTTCTCTTACTGCTGAAGTCTTATGAATTTTGTTTGAACTTAAACACTTGTCACATTCACAGCTTTTTTAGAGAGTGACTTTTACATTAGGGAAAACCTCCAGCATGCGGCTCATTTAAATGTAAATCTATTTACCTTTCATGCTTTCTTTGCCCTTTTCACCAACTATCAAGCATATTTGCGTGTTAACCAGGAGCTGCCTCCTCTATAGCTGTTCTCCTTCCTAAGCTCAAGTTGTGAAGCCAACTTGTGACATCAGTCTTTGATCCAGAAATGCAGGAAATGAGGCAAAAATGACAGTGTGGAATTTAACCCGACAATCTGCAACTTTGATAAACTGACAGTTTGAACAACTCCTTCTGCTCCTTTCCCTGCACAAAGGAGAGGAGGGATGAAACCTGGTCTAGTGAAAGGTGTCCCTGCTCACAGCAGGGATCATCTTTAATGTCCCTTCCAACCCAGGCCATTGTGTGAGTCTATGACTCCTCAATGAGAGAGTTGAATACCTTCATAACTGAGCTATGGATCATTTCTTTGCCAGTGGAAATCAACTGTGAACCATCACTGCTCAAACACAGGAAATGAGGATGCTCAAGGAAATATCTTAGCCTAGGACATAAACCACCATCCTAATCTGGAGTTTCTAATTTCTAATTTCTTATTTCAAGGGCTGGTCTCCTAATCCCTTGCCTTCATGGCAATATAAGGCAACCCAACAGGTTCTGGACCAGCCTGCAACGGCAGCCTTGGGGCACACTCACAGGTTCTGCAATGTCACTACAGGTAACTATGGTGGCTGTCATGTTTCCTCCTCAGAAAACCCAATTAAATTGTTCCCAGCATGTGGACAGAAGAGCAGGGACTGTGGGATTCGGTGCAGATACCCATGGAAAGGAGCCCATTTGCAACATGGGAAGCCCTGATCTCTCCCTGCCCCACCAGACCTTGCTCAGGGGCAAGAAATGGCCTGTATTCTGAGCAGAGATGAAGGTAAGAGCTTCACTGCATCAGAAATAAGGATGAGGCCTGTAGCAGAGAATTTTCTTCTTTGGTTAAGTACCTACAGGAAGAGCAAAGAGACCATGAAAGCAGAGAATAAAAACAGCAGGAGATGGTAAAAAGGTTTTCCATTGAGATTCACTGCCTGGTAGAGAAACTGTCTTTAAGGAGCACTGTCTCCAGCCCATCCTTACACAGCCGTTTCCCTATTATTATTATTTAAAAAAAAACACAAAAGACTTGTAGTTTAATATTTTTCAAGTGTAGAGTAAATGTTTGAACTGCAGGGCATCTATAAAACTGTTCTTCAGTGCCTCAACAGCAAAGTCAGAGGGAAAAAAAAACAACTTTAAAGGCAAGTCTAATGGTATAAGAAGTTAATAAGAGTAGAAATAAAAGAAATTAGGCGGTTCTGGGTTTTGTTTTCCCAGAGTAAGAGACAATTAAAAAAAAAAAAAATCACAGTTCTCAAAAACTGTTTAGTTTACATCTCACAGGGCACCATAACCCAAAGGAAATTGTCTGCAAGTTGAGCAATGGTGTCACTGTGACATAATATTTAACAAAAAAAAAAATGGAAAGCCACAGCCTGGTGTGGCCCTCAGTTTCTGGGGAAGATGAGGATATCAAAGGGGTTCAGAAACATTTTGCAGGTGCAGCCTCAGAGAGATTGAGAACAAATGGGTCTCTCATTAATATTTGTTATAATTATTAACTAAAGAGCTAGGTAATAATGAAATTAACACATTTGATATCAATACATAACAATAAGCTGTGGTATAATGCAATTCATTTCCACACAAGAGGGTATTACCTTCATAACTGAGCTATGGATCATTTCTTTGCCAGTGGAAATAAATTGTGATCCATCACTGCCCAAAATGATCTACATATTGTATAGACAGTAATAAACTCATATACCTGGCTCTACACAGACACCAGGGATCTACTCTACAAGAGCAGAGAAACATCACCAGTCCACTATGGTTCTGGAGCAGAGGAAGGGCACGCGCAGCCAAACCAGCTGGGACTGCTGATGTCCTGAGCAATGAGGTGCCCACCAGCACCACAGCTACTGCCTCGACCCCCAACTGCCAGAGCTCCCCTTCAGCAGAAATAGGACAAACATCCCGTGGTTTTCATCCCCTCCATGGCAACATCCATCTAGTGACAGGGTCGGACACACACCTCCTTGAGTTTGTTTGGAAATAGAGACCGCGGCATTAAAGGCGTATTTTACTGCTCTCCAAAAACCAATTAATTGCACAATTCTTCCCTTATTTTCTGAAAAATGCATCTGAGACCATATATTTTGGCTTGGATCTATCCAAATATTTCATTTTGATACTTATGAAATTTCTTGGTTTAATTATGTTTTTTTGCCAAGAATATTTCTTTTCTTTTAATTAGCTTACTGGGGTATATTTAAAGTAGTATATATGCTCTTTGCTTGAAAAAGTAACAAAACATTCCAATATTCTTCTCACACAAAAAATGCTTAACTGCAAAAGTTTATCAAAAACACTCAGTTCCTTGGAAATATTTTGGCTTTAACCAAACAGCTTTTTATTAAAAAAAATTTAATCAGTTTTATTATTTATTTATGCATCATTTCAAATCACCATGTCATACTAAGCGTTATCTCCCAAACCATCCGATTTTAAGTGGATTGTGAAAAAAAAAATCTTCTCAACTCCTAAAAATCTGAGCTCGTGTACATTTCACTCTTGAAAAAGGAGAACAGCAGAACAGGATTGGGAGCAGGAACTCTCCCAGTGCTTAAAGGATGAATATTATACTACCACTAAAAAAAAACCAAAAAAAAAACAACAGGGAAAAAGGATCATAGCAGATCATAAAGTGGAACAGTGAGTAGGACTCAGCCAGAGAAACTCCCTCTGCATCCTGATCCTGTTCCCCACACCATGGCACAGCGCAAGAGGTGGTTCCTGCCACCACCAGTGCTGCTGGCAGGGTACAGCCTTCTCCTAAATATCTGTCCTATTCTGTTTTAAATCAGACACCAGCCACCTAAGAAATAACCAGAATATTTTTTAAAGATTTAAGAGTCCCTAGTTTTGGTGGGACTATGTGGAGTTAAGAGGGGGCTCAGTTCCAACACCAGCCCACAGAGGAACAGCAGCACAGATCTGACTGTACCAGTGAACCTTACTCACAAAATTAATGAACAGAGGCAAGAGAAAACCAGCTCAGTGGATGGAGTCAATCAAAGACCTAATGCAAATGAAGGCATATAAAAGAGTTATATTAGTCTGTTAGAAAACTCCCACTCCACAGGCCTTCCACTTACAGGAAGAAAGGCAAACATTTCACCCACAACTTGAGCTATTTCTATCCTGAGACTGACTGATAATTCCCATGTAACTGAAGTTGTATTTGAGACTTCACTCCTTGGCAGAGATGTTCACATATTCCTCATTAGGCAGTTGGAATGGGAGGGAGGAGTGACTGCCCTGTTTACAAGAGTGGCAAATGACAACAGTCTCTAAACGGGCATAGCAATACTGATTACCCAGCACCTTGACAGGGACATTATTCCTGTTAGAAAGGTCAAAGGTTCTGTTTCATAGAGGCAGGACTGTCTATTACGGGAGAGAAATGTTATTTCCAAGTGGAGAGGTCAGCACTTCTCTCGCACATCGGCTGAAGTCCCTGGTACCTCGCACCGGAGTACGAGCCTACTGCAAGACGGATTGTTCTGCCCACTGGCAAGGTCAAGAATATTAATTTTGGACATGTTAATTTGATGTGATGTGCATGATTAATGCTTGTTTAGCTGGATTTTTTTTGGTATGCTGATAAATCCGCAGCCTTTTCATGCCAGTAAGTGTGTAGTGTTAAGTCACTGGGAAGCGGTGTGGATGGATGGGACATAGGATGCCAATCTAATAGGTGGCTACCATTAGGCACTAAAAACTTTGAATTGTACTTGTGTTTGTTCCTTCATGAAAATACTGCAGCTGTCTGCCACAGAGAGCTCAGAAATAGGCCAGAGGAAGCCAGCCAGCTGCTCTGATTCAGCATCCTGGACTGGTACTACATTTGGAGAGATTTCAGTGCTCAAATCAACTGTATGTGTTAAGAGTTGAGAATTACATGGACAAGAATAGACAGTGAAGAGACGATAACAAGGAACAGGTTTATATGTCATTAAAGTGTGGGCCATCTAAACATAGAACAAAGCAAGTCCACATCAGGCACCTTTTTCTCATGTCACTGTATTTCAAACTCCCCTGGATTTTGTGCACTTTAAAGGCAGGTACAGGACTCAGAGCTCCTATTCACTTTGGACTTTAAGCTACCACATCAAAAGTGTCATATAGGCCACCCACGAATGAAAGGAAAATACATTCAAAAACTGCTACTAATTCTGATAAGAGAGGCATTCGTTTTTCTGAAATCAAATACTGTTTAGATGTTTCTTAAATGAGAGAGTGCCAACCTCACCTTTATGTATTACCTCTTTCACTAAATATACACCTGAAAAAACAGGATACTCTAATATGAAATGATGGCTTAGAAACAACTTGGCACTATTGGACAGCATGACTTAACTGAGGTGTTCAAGAGCTTCAATGACTGCTTCATTATTCACAACCCTGTGGAAGAAACACTCTTATCCACAGTTAATAGCTGAAAACCTGGAAATCCAAAAAAGTTATAAGTTAATTGTCTAGTGCTAGACAAGAAGACAAGTAAAGCAGCCTGTTACTCCTGTAGGTTAATATATACAATTCAGCTATTTACACAAAACATGAGAAGTTTGTGTTTCTGTTCCTGTGCTGCTTCACAATGTGTTTATGTGAATATAATATATGTAGATAATTGAAAATAATTGTCCGTTTTCAGTTCAAACAGTTATTAAGGGAGAATACCTGGTGAAATACCCACAGGTATATGTACTGTGTACAACCCAGAGCCTGTGGTTACAAAGCTCCTCTGAGCCAAGCTGCTGGGATCCAACAAATGCTGAATCTGCAGTCTGCCAGGAAACTTCTTTTCACAATGGGGAAAATAGGGAAGATTTCTGAAGTATTGTCACAACTCTCCTCCAAAGAGCTTTCTGCCCCCAGCACAAAGCAAGACTCAGGTATTCTCTACCAGAACCGTGCTGGAGAAGGAACATGATGGATCATGCCTCTCTCCTCCAAAACTGCACTCTGCCTTGATTTCTCCCTGGGGCCCAAACTCCTTGAATTCAACCTGCTGAGCAGGGTTTTTTCTAAAATCTGCTCAAATTATCCACCCATGAAACATAACAGCACTTCTTTCTGATGTGGAGAGGAGCACCTGATCCCATCACTGCAGTGTGCTCTTCCATGGGTAGGGCTGCATGAGAATTGGTCTAAGATCTGTCTTACTTGAGGAGTCCATCTGCCACCTTCTGCAAGACTTTGACAAGAAGGGATTCAAACATTAAAAAACTTTAGCTGACAACCAAGGTCGAAGTTATTCCCATGTATAATGAATATAACCCTATAGATTTTTAAAGAGGTTTCCCTCAGGTGTCATTATTGTACAGTCAGGCGTGAATGACATGTTTATGAGAAACTTCACAAGAGTAAGACTTCAGAGACTGGCCAGGAAAAACAGATTTTTAAGGGGTTTGACCTAAATTTTCAGTCACACATACACAATACAGCTGACTTCCAAAAGGACCAAGAGAAGCTGGGAAACACTTCATGTCCCACTGTGTATGCCCACAGCTGATTACCAGAAGCAATTCAGGGTGACAGTGGAGTGGAAGGGCTGAGAAACATTATGTACTTCCATGATGACAGAAGGACCTTCCTTGCTATGATATTTTTTGGGACCTATTTCCTTCCCCCTTTTCACTCTGGGGGAGTAGAGATTTGAACAGCTCCTATGGGCATATGCCTGGAATTTCTGGCTGATCCTGCTGAAAAAGGAGAAAGAAACCTCCCTGGCCTCCCTGTCACCACATAAACAGCCTTTCACAAGCACCATCAGGACAAGACCAAATGAGGAACAGGCAGGGTGAGCATTCACTGGGGATTCTCAACTGCTGCTCAGCTTGAGTCAGTTCAGCGTCTTCTGTTCCCATTTCATCAACATTCACATAATACCGTCCTTCTCCTCCTCTCCCCACCCCTCCACCTTCCCAGGGAAAGGATGCCCTTCCTCCAAGTACACCAAAGTTGCAAATGATCATCATTCCAAGGAGCATTCCTCACTGTCCAGGGGGTGGTTAAGGATCAGCTACTCAGCCACAAAGGGGAAACACCACCAGGGACTGGGTAACCAGTAACAAACTGGTGAAGTAAACAGTTCACAAGCAGCCACAAAGACTCAAAACTTTCATCTAAATTTAATAAATACAATTAGCATGTGTGTTAGCAACAGGAAAAAAAAAAAAAACCTACATTTGCTGTATAAATTATTCAACACAAATAAATGTGATCCACTCTAAGTAAGATAAAAGTGGCTTTTCCGTGGTTTCCAAGACAGTTTCTTGGTGTGAAGTACTACAGACTTGCTGGAGATTCCCACTCCATGCAAGCACAAATGACAGTGGGAAATAAAAGTTCATCAGCAGAGAAAACAGCTTCACAGTACACTTTGACCCTAATTGTTTTTTGGACTGTCTAGAGTTTTTCTAAGCACAAAATTACTATTCCCTTAAATGGACAAAAATATTTACCAGAATACTCAAATTAAAAAAAATAAAAATGGTTTGGGGTTTTTTGGGTTTTTTTTCATTTGTTTGTTTTCTCTTAAATAAAAGTCACTGTCTACATTTTGCTAAGACAAAGCCAAATTCTCTCTATGAACTGGTACCAAAACACACAGAGACACAATCTCTGCTTGATACCAGCCATTTGGGTGGCATCTTTTAATCACTGAAAAGCACACAGGGCATTCCACAAACTAATACAAGATTTGCAGCCAACTCCAGGATAAGCAGGCATGAGCATAAAAGTTCTCAATATGGCTCTAATAGCTCTTAATTATTATAATCCTTCACTGAGCAAACAGATGTTGTAAGGGAACTTCAGTTTCTTCAAATGGAGTAATCAAACTATTCTGCTTCTGTCCTGCCTCTTCTCAGTAGATGCTTTATATAGTGGAGTGGAAATAGCAAATGTAGTGACAAAAGGACCATTTAATTGTTACAGAAATCTGTTTCTGAACAAAAGTGATGCTGTCATTTCTCTTCATCCACATTTCTCGGAGTCTTCTGATTATGGTTTAGCCTTGTTTTAGACCAAGATAAAAATCTTACACCTTATTTCCTGTTATCTTCTCACGTATTTGGTTGCTCCTAATCTGTCCATATCTTACAAGTTCTACAGTAACTAGAATCTGGTGTTGTATTTGTGTTAAGCTACACCAATATTAACACACATCCCTGGGGCAGTTGCCTTCACTGTGAAGTTTTTAAAAATCAAGTTTCCACCTAAAATGCTTCAATATATAACAGTGAGTCATTCTACTTGGCAATTTATTTGCAAATGATCATGGCTGCTTAAGACATTCAAAATGTACCAAAAGACCCTCAGCCTGATCCTTCATTTTTCTTGCAAACTTGCTACTCCCATTGAAGCCCTTTATACAGTAGTTTCAATAGCTATTTTGGTTGCAGTGCCTCCTTACAATAAACTCCATACATCTGTATGAATGGTATAGTAGAAATCCAAATGATTTCAATCACAATTTCATCTATTGTGAACTTGTGCTTATAATGAAGTTCCTCTATTATAAAAGGAGTTCACTGTGGGCCAACAAAGCCTTGTGTTCTTTCACAGTTGTTATTCAACCCTCATTTAAGAAAAACAACTATTGACTGCAATATGAATCTTAGGACCTGAAGAAAGCAGAGATTCTAAGGATTACCTCTACATGATGGCCCCCAGCTCGTTTTGTATGTATAGCAAAAAGAAGCACTGAATATTCATTTCACTCATTTGCTAAGTATACTAATATACACTTTTGTAAATGAGTCTCTATCTAGCACTAGCTACTGAACCGAAGGGTATTTGAATAGGTGGGGTTTGCTATAATACCACACTAAGATAATGTGCTGGAAACAAATGGTTCACTGATTCCTGAATAGAAAATTTGCTGGAAAACCCTGAGAACTAGGAGACGAGGGGGAGGGGATTAAAATGTCGCTTCAGAGCCACCAACCAAACTCCTGTCATTTTTAAAAGATGTTCCTGTGGCACAGTATGAATAGTTTATAGCCATGATTGTGAACATTCAATGTCATATAAGAAAAGACACTTGTCAAGAGCCTTTCCCTTACAAGCACCCTCGTCATGACCTGTGTTAATGAAGTTAATTGAATTTAAGATCAATAATGGTTAATTATTGCAATTTGACATTCTGAGATAAATGGCTTTAAGACAGAGAAATGTGTGTGTATGTGAATTCTCTCCAAAGAAGGTGAACACATTACAGCCTAAGAGGGATCACACAGTCCTTCCATTGATCCTGGTACAATCTGATCGACCTAATCCTCTGATGAATGTGGGCTTTTCACAGCTACAAGTAAATGTTCTACAAGACTACTCTAACCCTTGTCACTGACCAAATCTATATGAGCTGTACACTAGAAATCTATTGAGATAGATTAAAGAACTGCTGTAGAAACAAGAGATGCTTCAATAAAGATGAAGGTTTATTATATTGACTATTAATGTTACACGCAGTATGTAATTATGAATGCTTATGGATCATAAGAGTTTAATTTTGGTCACTCAGATGTAAATGATCATAACTGAATAATAGTATTAAACTAAAAAAATAACAGATTTTAAAAAAATCCAACAATCTTGTTGAATTTGATGACTCAGAGTGAATGCTCAATAAGAGAGAGATTTTAAAATCATCCTTCAAATGTGCTCACAGACAGGTATTTATTTCATAAAGTCACTCATCAACCTACCTCATTTAGGGGTTTTTTAAGTTTACTTTCACAATAGTTCCTCAACAGGAAGACATTTTTCAAACGTGTTAGTAATGATATTCTTACATGCATACCGAACAAGTTAAATGACCACTTACAAGATTTATAATGACAAAGTAAATGTCAACGAAAAAGTATTACTGATTGCAGAGCACTGACAATAAAAAGCCGCTGAAGAGTTCTGTCAAAATGTAAGATTATGCAAAAACACTATTGAGAACACTGCTAATCATCTGCTCTTGTCAATTACTTGAAGGGTATCTGACAGCATATTTACATTAAACACATTTCAGTAGCAAAATCCTTAATGCTGTATCAGAATATTTTCATTATCATTAGAAATCCTTTAAAAGTCCTTTTGCAGCAGAGCATTATAACAGCAATGATGTAATATCTATCTCTCTATCAGGTAGGGGTATCTATTTCATGCCATTATGACTATATAACGTTTGAAATAATATATCCAAAGACTAAATATACATGTAAGATGGCAATCTCCGTGTTCCTGTACCCAGCATAGATATTTTCAAGTAACAGCTTTGCAAGAGTCTTGAACTAAGTGCAAAAGGATGATCTGTCTTTGTCTGGCCATTCTTTTAGCCTTTTATTCCTCATGTGACTGTACTTTATTATGGCAAAAGACATTATCAAGCAGACATTTCTTCTAAATCTTCGACTGTGACTTGCATTTCAGTTGCTTTAAGAGGAGTCACATTAACTACCAATACCTTTCACCTGCCAGACAAACTTATTTTAGTTATGACTACCTTGTACTTTATGGAACCCTTCCTCCAAAATAGAGAAATAAATGAAATGTAGTGAAAATGAAATGTTGATCCTTTCTATGCTTCAGCAGGCGTTACTAAAAAAGCATACATAACCCTGTTTGATGTGTAAAACAGTAAGCATGCATAAAAATGGACAGAGCAGAAGCATGAGCTGCCTTTCAGAAGGAATTCATTTGGGCTTAGAGGAAAAAGAAGGCAAATAAGCCCCAATCATGACTTGTGGGATCAATTTATGGTTTTTCCACCACTTTGGTTGCACACAGCATACCTAAATTCACTTTTATCTGTTTGTAAAAGGGGAGCAGAGTCCTGATGTTCCCAGTGCTTCTGAAGCACTACAGTTTTTCAGACAAAAACCACCACTTAGTAAAACTAAGCTGGCAGAAAGCTCAGAGACTGGATCAGGTTCGATCCTGACTCACACCGTACAGGTAAGGGGCACTGGCTTGTCATTCCTTCTTCAGCCAAGGACAAGGATGACTTTTGTATTAACAAAACACATATGTGAAATCAGTTCAGCGTGTCAGGTGTGTCACAAGGTTACCAACCACACACACACCAGCACACCTACTGTGCTGGAAAGCAGCATCCAGGCCTCCCGCCCTGCCACCACCCCAACCCAAGGAAGCTGGAGCCAGCTCCCTGGCCCTGCCCTGCCCCTGGCCCTGCCCTGCCCCTGCCAGGCTCACCAGCCCAGAGATGCAGGGCAGAAGCACCAGGCAAACACCAGCAGCAACAGTCACTGTGCTGTGCTGGGCGCTGGGCACACCTGAAACCTGTCCAAGCTGCTGACAGTCACAGACAGGGAGATTCCTGCCTGCTTTCCAAACTGCTGGCCATGCCTGGCCAACTGCACTCAAACATCTACCAACTGTCACCGAGAAATCATTTTTCCCTGTGTACCTATGGCCCAGCCCTCCTCTCTGTCCTGTCAATGTCTGTGGCCAGTCTTCCACTCATTTCCAAGACAGCACCTCCAGGTTCTTAGGAAGGAGCTTACAAAGCAGTCC
>NC_045649.1:15645000-15647500 GCF_009829145.1 Chiroxiphia lanceolata
ATGACAACAAGCCAGCTGTCAGGATGTTGACTGTCTTTTGGTATTTTTCCAAGCAGCACGTACACCCCATTCCAATGCCCCCACGTCTCTAGCAAAGCTGTGTGCATGCACACACGTGCAGGGAGCAGAGCACACCCACAGTGCTGGTCTGGTCCCCCCATGCTCACGTGAGTCTGCATACTCGGACACTAACAAGCTGTTTGGCCACTGGCCTGAACCTCTTTACAACCTCTTGGCTAAAACTCCTCTTCCCACACACGATCTTCCACCAGCAAGCATTCCCAATGTTCTCCTCTGTCTTCACCAGGACAGAGGTTTACAGCAATGCCGCTCAAAGCACTGGGCCAGGCGACAAAAGCTGCCCAACTGCAGGAGTCCCTCTGCTCTGCACAGCACCCTGGCCCTGCTCTGCCTCCACAACACACTCTCACAACACAAACATCCATAAAATTAGGTACCAGTTTCCTATTGCAAAAGATTTGACAGTTGGTCCACAATTCACTACAAGCATTCACTATGGGGAAACTGCAAAACCAACATGGTCAGTGAGCAAAATCACATGTACTTGCAACCTCCTCGGGTATGAAAACAGTTCCCTATGGTTCCATGATACAAAAATCCATGTACCTTTGGTTTTCTTACTTGTTCTACTTCCCCTTACAGAGGCTTGATGTGCTGCTGCCAGTAAACAGATCTCTGACAGAGATGCTGAGAGAGAACTAAAAACTGTTAAGGGCTTGTAAATACCAAATAGTTACTCCTCATTAATTATTTGTAATTAATTATTCATGATTAATTTGTGCCAGAACAGGAATGTTTTATTCTGAATTAATTTAATTCATTTCAAAATTGCTACTTTAAATTGCCACCCTACCATAACGTGATATAATCTCTCTCTGTAGACAAGCCCTAAAATATTAAAAAAGCATTTAAAACAAAGGAAGAGTGGCGTGTTCTCTCACAGAAACACACGCTGCCTGCCGTCTTTGCAACATACTTTGTCTGCTCATCCAAAACCAGCCTGGACAAAATGGAGCCTCTCCAGTGGCCTAGAACATTTTTGCAGTATGGAAAATGAGCAAAATATTCTGCATCGAACTTGGAAGTGGCTTGAAACAGAAGGCCACAAATCTACAGTTCCTTGAAGACAGATCCCACTGATGCTACACAGACAGCAAGTGATGCTACACAGAGAGCAATGAGGTTCTAGGACATGGCTACACTGAGAAACACAAGGCAGCTGGGTTTCAGTATGAAGCAACAAAAAAGGAACACTGGAAACAAAACCCAAGAATTGAAATTTTAAGGCATTCTTTAAAGATGGAGAACACCTAGATCTTTTTCTTATGAACTTAAGGATTTGACAAAGAAAGCAGATGGTAGGACTTAATAAAATTCGAGTACATTTGGCAATGCAGCCTTTTCCTGTTGCAATAGCACACGTTATTCTTCCAGTGCGTCACAAAAGTGTGGCTTCAACACAGCACAGTTCTTTCAAGTAGACTTCTTTATTACAAAGTTTAGCTTCTTAATGACACCTACTGAAAAGAGGAAAGATACACAGACCACTAACCTCTCGTGTTTGAGCTTTTACTGTCCAGAAATCCTCAGCAGAGATAGGAGCAAAAACAGGCACTAGGTAAGTACTGCTACAGAGTGATCTGGACCACCCTCCTTTATTCCTGCTTTTCAAACCAACCAAGGATGCAGCCTGTTTGAGTACAAAGACCTTTCTTGGACTTCAGCTTCACAACTCAGCAGGAAACATTAAACACACAAAAACAAGAGTCCTTAGTTTTTATCAGTATTACCTCTTTTAACTCTTTTAAGGTACAATCAAAAAGCACACAGGGTATCTTACTTTTAGGATCTTATCACTAGGAGAGGCCCTTGACTGAGACAAAAAATTGTCCTTCAGGTCCCACCAACACCTTATGAGCAGGCATTCCAGTCCAAACACTAACAGGATTAGGTTTTTTCCTCATGACAGAGCTTTCTGAACCCCTTTGGAGAAGGCAAGTAAGTGAACAATACCACAGTGATCCTAAAGGAAAGAGCTGGTCTCAGTTTCTCTTGCTAGCACAGGATGACGTACTAAGGTTTAAATTTAAAAGGACATGGCTAAAGGGGAAAGCACCACTTGGAAAACAAGTTAATTGGTTACATTAAGGAAAGTGAAGCAGCACAATGATGGCTAATCCCAGACACAAACTGCTGAAGTTAATTGAGAAGCATCTTCAAAAGGTACTTTCTCCCTCTGCCAGTTCTGCAGAGCAGAACCAAAGGCAGCTCCTGCACACAGATCTATCCTTGGACAAGGATGGACAAACCACCTGGTTGAACCCCACAGACTTTTTAAAGGCAAAGAGAACATTTCCTCACATCCAACTGCACATCCATCTGCATTTCTCCAGCTAAGATTTATTTCTAAGCAGTTACAGCTAGATTCCAACAAGTGCCAACCTTATTTCAGTACAGGAACGCCTATTTTGATTTAACA